>NC_007255.2:480000-622644 GCF_000002725.2 Leishmania major strain Friedlin | reverse complement strand
CCTAACCCTAACCCTAACCCTAACCCTAACCCTAACCCTAACCCTAACCCTAACCCTAACCCTAACCCTAACCCTAACCCTAACCCTAACCCTAACCCTAACCCTAACCCTAACCCTAACCCTAACCCTAACCCTAACCCTAACCCTAACCCTAACCCTAACCCTAACCCTAACCCTAACCCTAACCCTAACCCTAACCCTAACCCTAACCCTAACCCTAACCCTAACCCTAACCCTAACCCTAACCCTAACCCTAACCCTAACCCTAACCCTAACCCTAACCCTAACCCTAACCCTAACCCTAACCCTAACCCTAACCCTAACCCTAACCAGTACAGTAGCACACCCGTACACCAGTACAGTAGTACACCGTCACGCACCCGTCCAGGTGGAGAGGGTGTCGCTGTGCAAGGAATCAGTGGAGATATAAACCCTAACCCTAACCCTAACCCTAACCCTAACCCTAACCCTAACCCTAACCCTAACCAGTGCACCCGTACACGCAAATGCAAATGCCAACGCCATAGTGCACGAAGTTGCACGAGTCTTTCATTGCCGAAGGAGTCCAATGAGACAACGAACAAACCACGCTACAGCGTAGGAAAAGATAAACGTGACCATGGCGGTAGTACCACAAGAAACCGCAGTCCAGCGTGCCTGAGTGCAGCGGAGGGGAGATGATCTGCGGTGCGTGCCGAGGGGACGCAAACGGTAGCGGTTTTCGGTTTGGTTCGCGGTTGCACATCCCACCCTGGCCTCGCAGGCACAGATACAGCACCCACTAAAAGCACAGACAACGAGAAGCAAACGTGCGTTGCTGGCTGCAGCAGTCACCTTGTTGGGACAGTGCGAACAGAAGCTCAAGGCGATGAGACAGCTCCAGATGGAATATCGGTAGGAAGGGCGCTGTGGCAGCAGGAAAAGCAGCGTCACTGCGCCACCAACAGTTACGCCTCGTACACATTACGGCTGCCCATCACTCAGAAAAAAAAACTGGAAGGTGAAAGGAGCGCCGTCAACTGTACGGAAGCATGCATACCCATCACGGCGAGGGGTCGCGGAAGCAGGAGTCCTCCTGTGAGCAGGCTATCCGCTCAGAGAATCGCCGCACGAGGGACCGTGGATGAGCCCCTCTCTCCGCAACCATGGGGGCGCGACAAAAGGACTAGCGAGTCGTGCTACGAGGAACCAAAATCAAAACTTACACGACGAGGCTGCTCCCGGTGCTCCCGCGGGTACCCAGACACAGCAATCCAATACCCTGTGCTCTATTACCGTGGAGTCGCCCTGCGGGTGTGCCACAGCCATTAGCCAGGCAGCCGCGCCCACAACCGAGGTAGGGAGAGGATACGGAGCCCCAGACGGAAAGCACGACCGCTCTTTTATGCAAGTGTCAGACAGCTCAGCAAGAGCCTCGCCCCTTGCTCGCGCTAATAGCGAGGGCAGTCGATCATGCGGCGGCGCCGGCACCTCGAGGGGGATGCCGCTCTAGACTCCTCACCACGTTGTCCGGGAAGGCATCCCTCATGCACGCACTAACGCGGACGCTAAACTCGCGGCACGTTTGCCGCCTCTTGCATCGTCGCCCGTCCCGAGAAGCAGAGAAAGAGAGAGAGCGAGAGCTGCTCTGAACGAAAGGCGTATTGGGTGGATGCACAGGGCAGCACAGAAGCGGTGAAGGACGCCACGTATGGAAGTGCGAACATCAAAATATATAAAGGAGGAAGTCAGAAACGGTGAGAAGAGTAACACACGCAGCACAAGGCAGGCTGCTGCCTGCTCGCAGACAGCTGGGCGCCCAGGAACGGTTGAAGGCGTGTCGAGTTGGACAAAGAGAGTGGGGCCGTGGCCCTGCCACGCGTAGGAGAGAGTCTGCGGGGCGGGCAAGCTTTCCTTGTGAGGATTTCAACACGCACGCCGCTCCCCTCGTGGCAGCACACACCTCAGCGCGTGTGAAATCGCAGGGCCTCGATCCCCAAAATGTAGGGAGGAGTCAGAGCTATCGGCCGCAGTTGATGTCCGCAGTCAGGGCCTCGATATGGGGCTGCATCGGAGCAACCCGCGGCAGCGAACACGCTTGCGCCATCCATAGGATTCGGCAGCGTGTCCGCGCGACTCGAACGTATATGCTACCCCCGGCGCTCACACCGCCAACTGGTGTGGGAAGCCTCAGCCGCCCCAGAGAGAGATGCACCATCGGTATCGGCCAGGATGCTGAGAGGAGCGGCTCTGGGGCAACCTGCGAGGCGGCCGCGGTGGGTAGAGTTCGAGGCCGAGGCAGCGCTCAGATGGCCGAGGTGGGAATCCTGTATCGCACATTCACGGCTACCTCGCACCACGACATGGGCCAAGAGTCCAGAGGAGTTTCATGGATGTTGTGTGGCACAGACGGGTTGCGTTGAGAGGCACGAAAGAAAAACGTCGAATTCGTGTGGGTGGCGTGGGTGGCCTCCGCGGTTGGTCGCCGTGGCGGAGAGGGACTGCGGTTCCCAACGGACGGCGAAGCCAAAAGCGATGGGTCGAGCACTGGGTGGAGATGAGGAACGGCTGCGACACCACATACGACAGGGCCCGATGGCGCGCATACCTGGTGCGAGAGAAGCGGCTGGCCAGGATAAGAGAAGAAGAGGACGCGTATGCCGAGACAGGGCATGCTCATTGTGCATGTGTCGTGCAGTGTGTTCAGGGAACCGCGTGCAAGAGCGGCAGCAAAGCGAAGCCGAACGCACCTGCACGGCGCCGACGGCCCATAAACTGGACGCCGGGTGGCTGGTTTACGGCTGTCAGCTAGCATGTGGTGACGTTTTGCAGGCAAGTGCACAAAGACAGAGCGCCCACGCCGAAAACAAGCAACAAACGGGAACGTATAAGCAGCCGTAGCCGAACAGAGACCCGGGAGACAGAAGCGCGGCGCCGTCAAACTCAGTTGAGGCCGCGCATTAAGCTGGTGAGGCCGCGCTTGAGGGATGTACCAACGTTTTTAACGGCGCCACTCATAGTTTTGGAGTCGCTCGCCGTCTGCACCGGGTACGCGTACGGGGCAAGGACGCAGTTGTTGCTGCCAAGCGGGAGGTAACCCTGCTGCCGCAGCAAGCGCGCCACGTCTACAACGATGCAGAGGTCGGGGTCGAACTCGATGATGGCGAGCCGCTCCGTTCGCGGGGGAGGTGTGCCGTTTTCCGGCTTCGCGTCCTCCAGTGCCTCCTCCGGCGGCACCCCGCCGAGGGTGGATTGCTGCAGGGACTGCGCCAGATCGTCTCGTTCATGCGTCGTCGACGCTGCAGACAGCGTCACGGTGAACACCAGCGCCCTGCTCTCGATGGGCGGCAGCTGGCACACGGCAAGTTGTGGCATGACGCGGGTGTCCCACGCGCGCCGCACCGCCGCGTCCACCTCCCTCGTGGTGACGTTGTCGGGAACACCGAGCACAACGAGGGCGCACGCCCACTGCGTGTACGGCACCGGGCGCAGAAGAAACGCCGGGCTAATAGAGGGAAAGTGATCGCCCCGGTTGCGCCCCAGCAGCACCTCGATGCCGCGCAGCTTCTTCCGGTCCTCGAAGACGTTCTCGAACTTGCGCTGTGTTGCAATCACAGCGTTGTGCCCTTGCAGTCGCATGCCGCAGACACCACGCAGAATGTTGCCGTGCATGGCGGCCGAGTTCGTGTACAGCATCGCAACACAGTCGCCGTTGTTCACGAACAGCTCCGCTAGCGCGCGAACCATGAGGGGCGGAATGCGCTGTGGATCGCGGGCTTCGTTCCACGTGTTCATAAACGGCTTCGGCACCGTCTGCTTTGCGCCCGACATGGGCGCAAAAGCCGCCGCGTATCCGCCCTCCTGGGCGACCTCCTCAGACGCGTCCAGCCGTGGCACAGGCGGGCTGTCTTGGAAACTGCCGTGCGGAATACGTTGGGTGATAAGCATGGCGACGGAGAGCTGCAGGCATGTTAAGAAGCAGGCGAGGTTTGTTCGGTCAAGCGAGTCGGCGCAGTTGAGACGCACGAAGCGTGACTGCGTGATTAGGCGAACAACTTCGCCGTTGCCGTGAATCATACCCACCGTCATCATCGAGTCCGCTGCTGTGGACGCGGTGGCGAGAAATTCCATTGAAGCCTCCCAGAAGGTAGAGGTGGCAACATCGATGCCGTACTCCTTGACGAGGTTGAGCCAGTCGACGTGGACGAGGTCGAGGCTGCCGCCGGGAAACGATTGCTTGATGACAACGTCTGATGCCCGGACGGCATCGAGGAAGTGCCGCGCCAGCACATCTTCGCCGCTTTTGGGGTGGAGGCGCAGGAGGTTTATACATCGCACTTGCGGATTTGTCGCGGCTTGGCCGTTTGTATCCAGCAGCATCACGTGCTTCAGCTCCTGGAACATGTGTGCAAAGTACGTCGCGCTGCCACGGAGGACCTCGGCCTTGTCGCTGCTGAAGATCATCGTCGGCTCGGAGAGCGACATGGTCATCTGCGTCGTCCAGTGCACCGGGATGGTGCCGCGCAGGAATGAGTGGCGTGTGAAGGTGACGGTGTCGGGGCCGTGGTGCTTCCAGAGAATGTACTCGTAGTAGTGGTCGTTGCCGGCGCCGTTTGCCGTGTTCAGGCCACGGCTGAGGTACCGCGGACCCGGGTTGACGTTGCTTTGCCTTCCCAGCAGGACCAGGTGCAGCTCGGTGCCGTCCTTGAGCGTGCAGACGCGCTCTCCAGCGAAGCCGCGCACCAATACAGAGCACGCCGCTGTCAGCGAGCAGGCAGAGAATGGCTCGCGGAGGTGGTAGGACCAGTCGCAGGACATGTCCGGTGGCGCACAGTTTGCCGGCTTCGTGAACGGAAAGGGCAGCATGACGTTCACGTCGTCACTGTAGTAGTAGCCTTTGCAAAAAGCGTACTCCTGAAACTCACGCAGCCGTACCCGGTCCGTTGGGCTCACACGCACCGGCGCCACTCCAGGTATGTCGAACGGCACCCACGCCGTCCCCGTCACACTATAGATGACACCCGCAAAGGGCAACGGCACCGCGGCCGTGACGGCTGTGGCGACAAGCACGTACACCCTGTCAATCGTGAGGCACCCAAACAGCGCCGGGTACTCCTGGAACGACGTGAAAGGGCCGCCCTGCTGCTGTACCTCCGCCAGCGAGGCAAAATCCGTCGCTGGGAACGCTAGTGAGCGCTGCAACTGACCACTACCGTTCACCTCGAGGGGTATCGCGATGGCGTCCTCCACACTGTCCCGCTTCGGCATATACATGTCTTCGGTCTGTCGAGGATCGGGCGCGGTCGGCGTTGTCGGAGGAAGGGCGTCAAAGAACATGAGCGGCTCCAGCTCAACCTCGGGCGGGGGCTTTGGCTTCGGCATCACTACAAAAAGGTACTGCACGTTGTTCTTCACGGCAATGGCGCACCGGTGGCGGCCCTGCGACCCCGCGGGACGAGCAGTGGGGCTGTTAGCCTGCATCGTGCGCGGCACCTCCCATACAAGCGTGTGTCACTGCCACCCAACCCGTGGAACGCACAAGCTGTGCGAGGAACAGCGGAAAAAGGAGGTGTTGGTCTACTTTGGCGGCCTCCTTGCGTGCATCAAGGCGTGCAAGGGAGCGGGAGCAGTGCAGAGGGAGACAGAGGGAGGGAGAGATGTGCGAAAAAGGGAGACGTGCAGCGCTGTCACGCGTCGGCGGTGAGGGAGAAGGAGACCGAGTAACAACACGGACAGCGGCACCACAGAGTGAAGGCGCGGATGCCAAAGGGGTAGCTGTACGTGCGCCACTGTAGCTTCCACGAGAGTGTATCTGGCGCGATCTCGTGCTGGACTGCACCCCTTCCTTTCGCTTTGATCAACAGCGGCTGTGACGGAGAGGCGAGAATGGCTTCGAGGAAGGCAACCGAGAGACAACGAAAGGGCCAGACGGCAGTCGAGAAAGGGGTGAGAGGAGGGCATGTACGGATGTGTGGTGAAGTAGGCGCGGCATCATCATGGAAACACGAGTGTGCCCTCGCAGCGCGAAAGAGATTGCCTGACATGCAGTGACGCGGATTCTCATGGCCTTCAAGATAGGACCATGGCCATACGTCCATACCGCATCCGCACAAGCACCTTTTCCATCACGCTGCCGTTCACTGTTTTGTCGGAAACCGAGAACCGTGCGTTCCACAGCTGCTGTGCGGTGTCTGCACAAGGCCTTGTTGTGCCGATGATGCTGGACATTTATGCGAACCGCTTGTGAGTAGAACGACAGAAAAAGGACAAGACACAAGTTCGTCGGACCCAGACGCACACACGTGCAGACATAGTCAAACATCCCTGGTCGGCCCGCCCGTTTGATTACCATGTGAGCACGTGTTAGAAATGAGCAAAGAGAAATCGAAGACATGCAAGGGCAGCTGCGTGCCTACTGATGACCATCGCCACAAAAGATTCCCCACCACCACCACGCGCGCCCTCCTCCCCTTTCTCGTCTTGAAGGACAAGACGAGAGGACGCGCTTCTCTTGAGGGCGCATTACATGGTGCAAAGCAAACAACTGGAGAAGCCCCGCATTGCGGAGGGAGGCAGGAGGGGCGCAGCTGCTAGACGACAGCTGTGTTGTATCATCCGTGGCGCGTCGTGAGGGAAAGAACGTCGACGTGCAGAGGCGGAAGCCGTCCCACACCATTACACTGCCGATGCTCAGGTAAGAGCATGGAAAACAAAAATGAGGAGCCAAACGTGAAACAGTTTCGGTGTGTCGATGAGTGGGTGTGTGGCGTCGGAGCCGAGTCAGCGTACATTTGATGGGTACGCAGCTGAGCGACAACGGGAAACGCTGTCGCGAGCAAGCACGCTAGACCTTTCCCATGAGCCTGTCCATCGCCTCCAGCCATGGGCCGATCTGTGTCTCAGTAACCATCTCGTTGTAAATGCGGTGGTTACGGACCGACTGTAGAACGCCATAGGTGTCGAGGTCAACCAGGTCCGGCTTTCTGCCGCCGTGGAAGGTTCGCGGCTTCTTGGATTTGGGGTCGACGAGTGCCTCAGCAGTGAACCGGTTGACCTCGTCGTGCAGGCGCTGCTTCGGGTCGTCGTCGGGTTTCATGAGACCGGCCTTCACAAGACGCGGCTTGGTGACCATCATGGCAACCAGGTACATCACAGGCGCTCCAATCACCTTGAGGAAGAGCTTGTTGGCGTAGGGGATGGTGTCGCAGCTGTCGATGTAGGAATAGCCAGCCCACGCAGCGGGGAGGGAGTGGTTGAACTCGAGAGTGACAAAGCGGACGAGAGAGCTGCGGGCCCACGTGCGCCACTTGTTCACATCCTCATCCTTTAGCTGGCCACCAAGACCCATCTTCTCGCTAAGCGTGTCAACAATGATTTGCGAGTCGACCAGGTACGACCTGGCGCCGGCCTCGGACTCGAACCGCAGCTGCGGCACCTTCTTGTACAGGCTCTCCGCCAACTCCGTCTTGAACATTGGCTCCACCTCCACGCACTCGTGCGGGATCTTGTTGTAGTCCAGAAATGCCTTGACGGTGCCGCACCACGGGCAGGTGGTGTACCGGTAAAACTGAATGAGGGGGTGCTCTTTGGGGTCGCAGAGCTTCTTGAAGGCCTCGTCTAGCTTCGTGGCGTCCTGCATTGCATTGAAGGCTTCCGCGGTCACGCTGCGGTTGTCGCGCAGGCGCCGCTGGTACATTGTGTACCCAGCACCGACCCCCACAAAACCTGCCACCGTCGTGCCGACGAGGACCTTTCGGGAAAACGTTCCCCTGCCGAACATGATGTCGTGCTGGAGAGAGAACAGGGCGACAGGCACCTTGTCAGGAGACACAAGAAACAAAGGAGTATGGGTTGGGTGGAAGGTTCACGGCCACAGGAAGACGTTATGCGCTCTCGTCTTTTTTTCGCTCGATCACCCGAGAGATGCTTTTTGTACAATGGGTCAAATACTTCACCGTGGTTGTCTGTTGTTTTTCGGTGCGTGTGCTCGCGTGTGAGCACCGCGGCGAGCGAAATGTAGTTGATGCGTTTAGCACGTGATGGGATGCGCGGGGAAAAGAGAGAGAGGGGGCGCTGCTTGGCGATCTGCGAAAAGGGAAATGCGGGGTGGGCGGGCGGAGGATGCCATTGCGCGCCCTCGGGAGAGCGCGCGGCAATCGGTAGCACGCTGGCACCGCTGTCAGTCAGCGTTGATGCAGCCACCCGATGACGAAGACCTAGTTATGTATGTATGTGTGTGTGTATGTGGGTGCTTGCCTTATGGACCAGCGCAAGGATTTGGTAGTTACCGCGTAGAACACGGGGTGGGGCTGTGTGCGCGCCGCCACCCCACACACTTACACACAGAGGCCAAATCGTCAGGTTTCGCTGCGGAACGGTTGCGCAGATCTCCAGACACACAAAAAAAAAACGAAAGAGACTCATACGCCTCCACAGCGTTTTTCTTCGCTTCTTGCTGCCGCTGTCCACGTGCGTGCCTGTGTAGATGTCACTTTAGACAGGAGGTGAGAAGCGCAGAAGGCAGGCGGTGGCACGTGAACTCAGCTGCCGTAGCGAGTCGAGGGCATGCCCTCAACCCACGATTTCTCGTGACGGCTCCAGTGCTCGTCGTCTGTGTGATTGAGCCCACTCACGTTGACGAGAGGCTCCTTGCGTAACTCTTTCTCCAGAGCCATCTCTGCGAGCGAATCGTATCGACGCTGCCGTCGTGTGGCAAGGTTGTGAAGCCTTCGGTACTGCCGGCCATGCTCATCTTGGTCGCCGTGCACAATGGCGTTCACTCGGTTAGCGTAAGTCTTGCGCGAGAGTTTCGTGTACCGCTTCTCTGGCTCGTCCAGAGAATCGAGCAACTCCTTCATCCCACCGTGCATACTGCTTCCTCCGGCGCTTGTCGCCATCTTCTTTTCGTCTGGAGACATGAGGAAGGTCCGCTCCGCCTCGCTCTGCCGCCGCTTGATCTTCGCCTTGGTAAGAGCGTCCTCATTGAGGGGCCACTCGCCACCAGTCTGCAGACCGTTTTCGACGTGCTGTGCGATGAAGGCAATGCGCTGGCTAAAGTCCTTTACGGAGGAAGGCCACAGCTCGTAGCCGTCTGGCTTACGCATCGCCATGCGTCGTAGTGCCGCGGCACGCTTCTGGCGCTTCCGCTGCAGCCAATGGAAGCGCCGTTTTCCCTGGCGGGCGTCACGCAGCTCGGCCAACGTGAGCGTCTCCTCGGTAGCTGCAGAGTACTCTTTTGCCGCCTTCAGCCGCTTCCACTCGCGCAGTCGCGCATCACGCGGCAGCCGCGCCAGACGCACACGCAGCGCCTCATCATCCTCCGTGAGTCCAAGCGATCCGTACTTGACACGGTCACGGATGCTGTAGGGCAGGGCGTGCACCCAATCGGGAAAGTAGCTGTCGTCATCCATCATGAACGAGTCGATGCGCGAGCTTGGGTACACGCCATGCTCCTCCACTAGCCTTCGCTGGTGCTGCTCCACCGCCTCCTCCTCTGAGTCAGCGGAGCGCAGTTTGCGAAAGAGCTGGTAGAACTCGCGCGACGTGGGTGGCTGGCCAAACTTGTCGGCCATGTGATCACGGCGATCCACCTCGCGCCGCATCAAATTGCGCATGGTAGTGCTGTAGTCCTGGCTGCCGTGACTGTCCTCGACGAGAGCGTCGTCAGAGGAGCGAACCGCCTGTATCTCGGCCGGCGTCTGCGGCAATCGACGACCCGCATGAAGCGCTTCCGCTGTACGCGTGTCGAGGTTCAGATGGTCCATCATGGTGCGCTGTTTTTCCTCCTTCAGGAGGCCGCGCTCTTTCCGCCTCGTCTTTAGCATCGCTGTCAAGTTTGTCTTGCTGCGGTACACTTCCGGTTCCGTAAAGCTGTCTCCCCTCTCCCGCTTTGTTAGCGCCCCCTTGTTCAGATTCACGCCACCTGCGCTGCTTCGCTTGGCGAATGCCACATGTTGATAGGGCCGGAGCAGCACACAGTACCCCTTCGAAAACATTAAGCACACACCTGCCGCGCAGTGGTTGCGATACGACTACCGCAGTTGCGAATAGCGCTCCCTATTTGCATCTTCACGACCAGACAGCGCGCCATGAACGACGAAGAACAGCAAAGGAGAGTGAAGCCCGAGAGGTGAAGGTTAGAGAGCGCCATTGGCGCGCATGAGGACATGGTAGAAACAACAAACATACAAAGCCCAGCGGCGCGTGCAAAAAGTGCACCGTATCGAACGGGAAACGGCGCGGTTCTTCGCAGGGCGTCCTGGGAGAGACTACCGCGAAAGCCAACAAGAACGAAATGCGGCGGTGCGCCGCCCCCCGCCCTCCCCCCCCCGCTGCACCTTACAGAGGGAGTGGTTACGGGGGAAATGTGTATTCAAGTCGAGGATCACAACAGCGGCCACCAGATCTCGTTTTCTCGTCTTTTTACATTTCTGCTTCCCACAAAATGAGGGATACCTCGGCGCGTGGCATTCAGGGCCTAGTACTCTACTCTGTGTTTGTTTGCGTGTGCGGCGGTGGGGTCGGGGAGCCGCCACCACCCACACTTTATCTCTGCAAAACGCCGAACCAATTCTGATGGTGACGAGGACGAGTACCTACGGCATGGGGAAGCGAGGTCGATTCACCGAGACTCATGTCCACGGTGAGGACCTGGACGGCGTAGCCTAAAAGCGACCTGTCTCAGTGAACACACTTGTCGCATCCACATCATGGACAAAGTGTCAACCGGGCCGAAACGCATCTTACAAGCCCCTCACACCGCCTCCTGGTGGTGGGAAGCCGGAGCCACCCGATGGGGATGCACCGCGTGGCGACGGGCATGATGGGAGGAGCGGCTGTGAGGCACGGGGGAGGGGGTAGAACTTGAGGCACAGGCTGTATCCCGATGGTTGTGTCAGTGCATCGCTGCAACGCCTGTCTGCCGCTGCTTGGCACCGCTACAAGGGCCGGGGGCAGGGTGTGGCTACGGTCCGACTCAACGGCAGAACGAGCACCTGCAAGAGAGAAAAGAGAAAACGTGTGTGCTGCGTTGTTGTGTGCGCCTTCGGCGTCGCCTGCGAGGCGGTGAACGACTGCAGAGGCCAATGCGTTTGAGCCGCGACACGTTGCAAGAGAAAACAGAAGGACGGGGGGACAACGCTGTGCTGCGTCAGCCGTGCTCCAGCTTCCTCCCTCTCAGAGGGGTCGCTTTTCACACGGCGGTCGAGCACGCAGACATGCCCAACAAAGCAGTCGCACCGGAGGAGAGCGGGAGGTGAGCTGATATATGCCCGTGCCCAAGATCATGCGCCATGGGAACGTGCAGGAGAGACGCACGCCGTCGCCACAAGAGTTGCTCGGACATCACAGACAAGCACATTTAGCACTCATGACGAGGCCTGCATGCAAGCCTGCGCGACGGCGCCCGCTCATTCGATGCGATTTGCGTTGACCGCCTGCCTGCGCTTGTGCTGCGCGCTACGGTAGCAGTTGTAGCCGTTAACCGTGGCCAAGCAGATGTTCACCAACGCCAGCGAGCGACTTCCAGAGTTCTGGGGCTGAATGAGTAGGGCGTAGACGAACCACACCATACCAGTAGCGCAGAGAGCAGCGCTCGAGTTGAAGTCGATCTTCTCCACCGGCGGATATCCGGAGACGATGCCGTAAAGGGGGACGATCGAGAGCGACCACTTGAACAAGGGGGCGGTGTTGTAGATGGAGTTGAGGTACGCGATGACGCGGTTCTGTTCGTACGGGGCGAGAAAGTTGAAGATGCGCCCCGTTCCAACCCAGCTGTGGAACGCCTTGGGAAACAGCTTCGGGATCGCTTGACCAGTCACCGTAGAAGACATCTTTGCTTACCCAGCGGCGGAAGAGCCGGAGGTGAACAGAGCTGACGGTATGGAGGAGAGAGTATAAGAAGAAGCGATTCCACAAGAGAAATAAGATGGCGAGGTGGGCGAGAAGGCAACATAAGCTGGGGCATATGCGTTACCGGCAGCACGAGTTCAACGCATAGAGAAACGGTCAAGCAAAAGAAACAAAAAAGGGGGGGGTGCGCGGGGACGGCAAAGAGGCGAAGAGGGAGGAGAATGATGTGCGCTATGGGCGGCAGTATACTCACACGAAAAGGGCTCGTTTCACGGCTTACAAACGGGCACCACTTGACACGCATCTTTTACAGCACGGAATCCCGTACACGATGGTGCTCTTGCGTATGCACACATTCGTGCATCTGCTCCGCCGCGTGAGTTGCGCTGTTGGCCCGCAACGGCTACAAGAGATTATGACGACGTCAGCGTTTTTTTGTACTGCTGTTTGCACTCGTCGATGTATGCTTGTCGGGTCATCTTTACCTCCCTGCTGGAAGCCGAAAGTGGCCAAAGCAGAAAGCGTCCCTGTGCCGCATCCATAGGAGCGTCAGGGCAAAGAGAAGCGTCGGCAACGAGAGCGCCACGAGAAAACGTAGGCGTCCCCGCTGCCAAGGTAGTCAGCGTTGGCGGCAGACGGGGAGAAACGAAGAGAGGGAAAGATAACGAGAGTCTTCTCCGTTTGTCTACGCGCGGCTGCCCTTCGCCCACCTCACAACGCTTGCTCATACTGCAGAAGCGCTTCTTGAGCAGATATGTATTGCTCCCAATCGGCGGCAGACACCTCGACCTGCTCTGCTGCCGCGAGGGGCTCGGCGGCCACCTTGTCCAGCTGCACGAGCACCGTAACGGGCTGCAGGCGACGGGAAAGCATCGCATAGTGAGGTGACGATTGGGGAAGGAGGAGGAGCAGCACGTACAGCGTCTGCACCAGCGCCGGGCATGCCGTGGGGTGCAACAGGGACACGCGCAAAAAAGTGAAGGTGGACGACTCTAGCTGCTGCACCAAGTGATCGAGCTGCACGTAAGTGGCAACAGACATCTCGCCCTCCCCGAGATGCTCACAGATGTGCCGGGTGAAGACGAAGTGACGACACAGCAGCCCGAGCGAGAGCAGCGCTACAGCGTTGTAGCGCCAGCACGGCAGCAGCGTCGAGAACATCGCCGCCGCGTTGGTGTTTGTCAGCCCGCGGCGCAGCAGCGTCCGAACATCGTCAAGCTCAGGGAACGTGGCCAGCATGGCTTGGAGGGAGAGCACCACCTTGCTCACAAATCGCAAGTCGGTCATGCAGGACAGCGCGCGTGCGAAGTGGACGAGCACGCCTTCTCTGAAGTCGTCCTGCTCGAGCCCGCTGCGCAGCGTGTGTAGCCGGCGCACTACATCGGGGAAGCGCCGCAGCAGCTGCCCGTCCTGATTGTGGTGAAGCAGCCGGTGCAGCACGAGCTGCACCAACTCCGAAAAGTGACTGTTGTTCGTGAGCACGCATGCCACCTCGGTGCCTCGAAGCGCCACGTTTTCTGGAGCGACGTCGAGCAACATGGTAATCCTCCCTAGCACGTTGCTAAGTAGATTCTCCGACGTCGCAGGTGCAAGGTGGTGCAGGACAAGGAGCCATTCGAGTCCACCTATGAGCGTCTCCTCCCCAGCACCGCTGTCAAGCAACTCCAATATGCTCCGCAAAAGCACATCGATCACCCCGGCCGACACGCCGTCCCCCACGGACACAATCGCGTGTTGCACCTCCTGGTTTGTGGTGACGGCCGCCGCATGCGTGGAGCCATCGACCGAGCTCAGCGCAGGCAGCGTCGCCTGCAGAACACGGGACAGGTTGAGTTGGAAAATGTCGTCATGAATTCCGAGGTGGACGAGCTCCGACAACCACTCCAGGCAGAACACGCGCGTCCGCGCAGATGTTGTGTCGTGTACGCATGTGCACAAGGCGCCCACGACCTCGCATACATCCGCTGCTGTGTCCGCGGAATAGCGTTGTGAGACACTGTGCCGGCATTCACGCAGGATGTGAAACACGTTTGTGTCGTTGCTGACAGAGGCAGCGAGCAGCACGCGAAGGAGCGACGCCATGGAGGTGGCGAAGTGGCAGCCGGGCAGTTCAAGCACAAACCGGAGCCACTGGAGGATCCACTGAGACACGGCCGCGGCCACGTCGATCACAAGCGGTCCCGACGTCGATATGTAGTTGCCTAGCGTGTCGGACACAAAGGAGGCAAAGGTGTTCATGTCCACCGCAGAAGCCCCGCTGCGGCTCACCGACTCTTTCAGCGTGCACGACACCTCCTCAGCTAGCAGAAACACGCGCTTGTCGCGGTCGCTCACGGCGATGGAGAGTGCAGTGAAGAGGTCTGTGAATCGCGCCCCAAATGCTTCTGCCCCGTGATGGCGCACAAGCTCGTAGCATGCTTCGATGGCGGCAATGCGGACGATCGGGTCCGCGTCGCCCATGCTGCGCAGCACAGGATCCAGTAAGTGCATGAGCAGGTCGCTGCCCAGTGGTTGCGGCGGAAGACCAGCACACACCGCACGTACGCATAGGAGGCCAGCCCGGCGGTAGACTGCTGCGGTGCTGCGCAGCAGCTGCTCTTCGACGCCGCGTAATTCGAGCACTATCACTTCTTCTGCTTCGGGGGTGGGCACATCCTTGTAGAGTTGTGAGGTGCGTGATGTGATCGCCTGTGCAGCCCTGGTGCGGGCATCGGCCTTCCCTTCGATGAGGGCCTTGCGCGTCGCTTGTAAGGCGAGTGGATCAGTCATACTGTGTGGACAGAGCTGAGGAACAGCGCGCAAGCACGTACACCCGCACACGCACTCAGGAAGACTTCACTGTTAACCATCATGCATCGACAGTGACCGTAATGACAAAAAAAGCAGTCGAGGTGAACGACAGGCGCGAAAGGGGAGGAGAGAGATGCAGCGTGCACGTTTGAGACCAGGAAAGAGGAAGAGGGCGGCACACGTGAAGTTGGGACGGCATGGAGGTCACAGCGTCGGTGCTTTGCGCTGCGCCCGGGGTGGGGGGAGGGGGAGGGGGAAGAACAATCAGCCACCCTGGACGCTTTTTGCGGCGTGTACTAAACGGGAGCATGAGGGAGGGGTAGAACAGAGCCTTCTGCATGCCGGCCCCTCACATGCGTACATCCCACCACCCACCCGCACCGGAGCGAGTCACCGTTTGCCGCTGCATTACCACATCCGTTGTGTGGGCAAGCCTGTGCCAGGGAGGAGGAGGGGTCCAGAGGTGAAATGGGTATCCTTGTGGTCAGGTTCATAAAAAGAACAAGTCATGGCTTTCACAGCTGCGCATGCGACACAGTTTCTGGGCGCGCCAGGCAAGGGCGCACACACACAGAGAGAGAGAGAGACAAAAACAGAGAACGAAGAGACGAAATCAGCAAAAAAAAAATGACAACATGTTGAACAAGAGAAAAGGAGGGAAGAGGACGAAGACATCGACCGAAACGTCCATCAAGGGCCGAAAACGCCGACAAAGTGAGACAGGCTAACCCCGCCCCCGCCCACATATATAAATACGAACACGCGATGAAAAAAGGAATCAAAGATCAGAAACAAACGAAGATGTCCGCTTGCGTCGAAGGAGATCAGGCCTGACAAAGAAAACAGAGGAGATGGAAAGAGATGACAAAAGGAAAAACATACAAAGGATAAGGCAAGCGACAAGCAGAAGAGGGCGGGGAACCGTTCCAAGAATCCCTGCTAACACACAAACGAGAGGCAGGAGGTTGTGGCGTTTGTGAGTGAGTGGAGCTGCATCCAAAGCCCATCTAAAGGAGAGAAGGGGTTGGCGTCCTAAACGAAACTACGGTAAAGTAAAAATAACCGAAACGATAGCCCTCTTCCTTCCTTTTTGTTCCGCTCCCTCTCATTGCTCTACACTTCTCGTTTGTCGACGTGGCCGTCTTTCTTGTCCCTTCGATTTCGTTCTCGCGCTAACTATGGCAACCAGCCAGCAACTACGAGGAGTCGCCTTACCGCGCCCATGATACAGAGCACAGGCGTCTGCTCCGTTCGCTGTTCTGCTGGGGTTTACTGAGACGATCGAGAGAGAGTAGAGGCAGCACCCTCCTCAGCCTCCACGGTGGCTGAACAAAACGATTCGCTTTCGGCCTCACCTCACCTCTCTGCGCCGCACGGCCAACATCTATCCTACAATTGCAATGATACACATTCACGACAACGAAACGTGAGAACAAGAGCACACACACACACACACAGCTCGCCGACGACACACAGAAAGCGAAAGTAAAAATGACAAGTACAAAAACGCACAAAAAGAAGGATTCCGTACAGGGTATGCGAAAGCCACCACAAAAAAAAGGGGGAGAACAAAAGAGCGAACTCGAGAAGGGTACAGCGAGCACAAGGTCTCGCTACGTAGGGAGGCGTGCGATGGGGTCAGAACGAGGGATGATTTCGCACGATCATCGAGATGTGCAGGGAGAACAATCGAAACAGTCAAAAAGAGAGAAAAAGAGCATGCTCACGGTGCTGCGTTCTTCACCCTCTATCAGGCCACCACGATGGCCACAAGAAATAGGCAGCGATGTCGTTTAACGCAGATACACAACCGGGTCACGCTCCTACCACCACTAATACACGTGAAGCCCACATCCAGAAGAGAATCGGCCGACGCAGAACGGTGTCGCGGAGTTGTCGGCAATCGCACACATACATACAGACCCGCACACACATGCTGTCACACACAATCAAGCATCCACGAACAAGCACATAGAGTTGATAGGAAAGGGAAGAATTCAGCCTCGGAGAGAGTACAGGGAAACCACAACAAGGAAAAAGGAAAGGGAGCGCAGAGACGAGCAGGAACGCTGCCACACTGCCATGCAAACGCACACATGCACGAAAAGGCAGTCAAAACCGGCACTGGCAACCACAACAGCAAATCGATCCGGCAACATAACGGGCAACACCAACAACAGAAGCATGTGCGTAAGTGCGGCCGTTAATAGATAGTCATGTACATTCGGTGCATTTTGCATGCATGTCCACAGGAACCAGAGGCAAGGGTTGAAGCTCAGACGAAAGGCAGAGGGCTGGCCCCCCCTCAGTGAGCACCACTTCCACAACCGACTCATTCTTGCCTGCGCGCTGGAGAACTGTTGTGGTGTGAGAGGCGCACGTTCGACGACGAACGTGTGCTATGCCGGATGCTGCTTGGCAGTCCTACTGGGAGCTGGGGGATAGACCACGCGTGCTTGAGCGGCGAGGGGTGCTGCTACGGCGCACCGACTCCTCCTCGATGCGCGACTTGCACGTCTCCAGCTGTCGAATGCTCTCGATGTTCTTCTTTGACAGCTTAGTCTTGGAGAAGGGAATGTGCTGATCTGTTTCCGGAGCACCAGACGGATACCATGGCTGCTTGTAGCCACTGCGTTTGGTGGCAGGCGACACCCACGACGGACGGCGGCGCTGCCGTCCGCCGGCGGTAGCATCGTAAGCCGCCTCCGCCTCCGCCTCCGCCTCCGCCTCCGCCTTCGCCTCCGCCTCCGCCTCCGCCACCGCCGCCGCCACCGCCGCCGCCTCCGCCACCGCCACCGCCTCCGTCTCCGCCACCGCCGCCGCCACCGCCTCCGCCTCCACCCCCGCCTCCGCCTCCGCCTCCGCCTCCACCTCCGCCTCCGCCTCCACCTCCGCCTCCGCCTCCGCCTCCGCCTCCGCCTCCGCCGCCGCCTCCGCCTCCGATGTAGGCGTGCCGGCAGACCGCGACGCGGCGCAGTAGTGCTCAGCCTCAAACTCGCCGACCTCCGACTGATGCGCCTCTTCCGGCTCGTACTCGTGGCGGTGCAGCTCTCCGTGGTGCTCCTCCTCTTCGGGCTGCCACACCTCTTCCGACGCTGCTGCAGGCCGCTGCAGCCCCTCTTCCCCCTCTTCGGGCTCTGACACCTCTTCCAAGGCCTCTTCAACCTGATGCTCCGCATCTTCAGCCTCCTCGGGCTGCAGCTCCTCCTCGACTTCCGGCTCAAGCTGCGGCTCTTGCTCCGCATCCTCTTGCAGCTCTTTCTCAGACTGGGCCTCTTCGAGGTACTCCTGCTGCTCTGGCGCTTCTTCTTCCTCCTCGTCGGGCCGCTGCTCTTCCCGTTGGCTCCTCTGCCATTGAGGCGTCTCATGCGGCGCGGCCTCGTCGACCTCTTTCTCATAGAGATCCTCGTTGATGCTCATGTCGCGATCAGCCATCGGGGTTGCTCGCGTCGCCTGCGGCTCCTCCTCTTCGTTCTCTTCCTCCTCTTCGTCTTCGTGCACGTTACTCTCATCCATCTCGGCGGCACGGTGAGCTTCCTCCTGCTCTTCGTCCTCCTCATCAGCACCCCTGTAGGCTGCTTCCTCGGCAGCAGTGCGCTTCCGGTATATGTCCTCCCCCACCGGCAGCGGGGCGTGCAGACGCTTGTAGCTTCCAACGACTTCGCCAGCTTCTTCGTTGATGTTCGCGGCATGGAACATCTGAACGATAACCACCCCCTCATCATCGTCGTCCAGCTCGCACTGGCCGACAGAAATGAGGCGATCCTTCTCGTACACCTGCACTTCCACAACCTTCTGAGCTGGATCCACCTCCACAAAGCGGACCTCCTGGTTCCAGTTGATGACGTTGTTACCGTCGGAGCCCTGGACGGCCGGCGCCTCCACGGTGACACCCTCCAGCTCGCCAGAGGCAACAGACACGTAGCCCTCCGCTACGGGCTCGCCGTCACGGCGCACAAGGTTGAAGCCGCGGACGACGGTAAAGAACAGCGACTCCTTCTGCACCGCCAGCAAGGAAGGGTGCGGGTCCAAATCATCCAGCGGTTTGTTCACCCACTCAACCTCGATCTCGCCCCAGAGAGCGTCTTCTTTCGACTTGGACTCAATCAGCAGCACTGCGTTTCCCTTGTTGTACAGACGCTCGAACTCCAGCGGCACCGCGCCGATGACGAGAAGCTCCTCCTCCTCCGAGGAGCTCTCCTCCTTTTTCGGTACGCATACAAGGATGTGGCCCAGCTTCCTCTCGGTGTTGAGCTGCATAACCTGCGACGGATTCCCAGGGAGGTAGTAGTAGCCATCCTTGCCGTAGTAAGGCGACAGCGATGGCTCTGGCTGAGTCCCAGGCTTGTAGAGCACTGACTCGGAGCAGTTGTCGTCCGTGTCGCGCAGCACACACAGGACACCGCCGGTGTACGGCTCCGCGCCGTAGTCGGTGAACTGGAATAAGTGGTGAACCACAAAGGTACAGCCGAGCGGCACGCTTAGCGTCTGCTGCTCGATCGCCTCCTCGTCCATCTTGTCGTCGGCGCCGCGCAGGTACCAAGAGGCCACGATGGTGCCCAGCGGACCTTCTTGGCAGCTGCCGTAGCCAGTCTGCATGCTGCCCTCCGGCATGATCGGCAGCGGCTCCTGGTCGCCATGGCTGCGGTCCTGCAGGGCGCTGCACGGGATCACCACGCCGCCGATCAGCCGGTCATTCTTCTCGGGCAGCGCATCGTTCACGACGAGCACCTCCAGTGGTTCGTTGTGGTTGATGTATGGGAACTCGAAGAGCTCCTCCCACGCTACCATCACTTCCTTGCCGCGCAGCACCTTTTCGGTCTGCCCCTCAAAGGCACCACAGCGCACGATCACGGAGATCCGGTCATCGTGCTCAGCGCTCACGTGTCGACCACAGTGGACCGTGACGATCAGCTTCGGCACCTTCTGATCCTTCTTGGCGCGACGCAGGTCATCAATTGTCTTCGGCGGTGGCGGCACGCTCGGGGCTGTCTCGACCAGCTCATCGTCCTCCATGATTCGTCGGTATGCCTTGCGACGGACATCGCCTGAGGGCAGCGGCCGCGCACGCTCCTCAAAGACGTCGAGCTGCATGAGGCGGCGACGTTCAGCCTCCTTGGCGTCGCGGGCCTCGCGCAGAAGACGCTCGCGCTCCTCACGCTTGCTGAACTCGCTGCAGCACGGGCAGAGGTAGATTTCTGGCATCTGAGCGTACATCTTATCCGGCGGGAAGCCGACCCGACGGATGAGGGAGGTCGCTGTGTCATCCTCGTAGGGTAGGGCCTCACCGAATAGTGACATGATGCGAGAGGTGCTTCGCTGACGGACGAAAAGAGGCGGGTGAGTTTGTGTCGGGATGCTTTGGCTTTCTGTTGGTCGAAGGGGATCCAAAGAGAGCGGGAAACTACAGGCGACAGGGGCACCCTACGGAAGAGGCCGGGTCGTGTGTGTGTGTGTGTGTGTGTGTGTGTGTGTGCGTGCGTGTGCGTATACGCGTTGGTTCCCTTGGTTTCCTTTCTGGGATGTTGCCGCCGTCGAGCACAGCCGTTTGCACAATCGTATGAGTGCACGTGTGTGTATGGGCACGCAATGACAACAAAAAAAAAAGCGAGCCCGCGCACAACACTCGCTGGCACACGTAAGTGGAGGTATTCGAAGACAGCGACTGAAACGGAACGACAAATATGTGCGGTGGAAAGGTGTGGAAGACACGAAGTTCGTTAGTCGAGTAAAGAAAAGAGAGCGTGAGCGAGATGCACGAAGGAGCAAGGAAGCGAAAAGACAGATAGACAAGTGCGACAGCTTTGTCCGCAAAATCAGTACAGGGGGTCGTAGTCGTTATCGTTGTCGTGGTGAGGGTGGGGAAGGGGAGTGCGGCAAACACGGCAGTGATGAAGGCAACGGCGCCGATGTTGTCTGTCGAGGTGGGTGGTATTGGTAATGGAGAGCCGAATAAGAAACGAGAAACCAGCAGAACACAAAGACCGACCCACTCACTCAAATCAACAAGGAAACGAGCGATGTAATAATAGTACTTACAAAAGACGAGAGAGAGGCGAGAGGGGTGCTGATGCGGCAAGGACGGCAGATGACCAAACGTCTTTGCTACACGCTGCTACTTCTGTGTGAAGTGCGAGCAACGGCAACAGACATGGAAAAAGAAACAGCGACAGCAGAAATGGCGGAGAGCGCAAGGAGGAGAAGAAGGGAGAGAGCGGAGATGGCCGATAGGGATGACAAGAGTAGCAATGGGAGAGCCAAGTGTACATTTATCGATAATGCAGCACCATTGTGGAGGAGGCGGGGGCGTGTGGCAATAGAAAGAGAGAGAGTCGCCAGCAGAGCTGGCAACTCCACAAAGAATGATCAACATCGCCGAAATGGAATGCCGGAGGAACATAAGATACCGCGAGAAGCGCGACTGTAGTTGGGGCGAGGAGCAGTTGAGGCGGCCGCTTCTGCTTTACTCGTTCGGCGCTGGGCTCTGACGCTCGCGGGTAGAAACAAGTGACGTGGGGGACAACGCACACAAGGGACAAGGGCCTAAGCGTCTTTCGTTGTTTACACCAAGCTGGAGAGCGACAGAGAGTCGAGGGGGCAGTGACTCGGTGCTTCGCCGCGCGGGGGCATCACTTTCGCAGTATAGCGAAGTGCCCCGCAGTATGGCGACGTCGTTCGAAAAACAGCGCACACCAGAGAGCTGCAAAGGCACATGCCGACTGCCATCTCTTCTCATGAAGAAAAAAAAGATCGAGGTCTATACATGGGTACATCGAGTGCATAGTTCGCGGCAAACCGCCACGGCGGCACCCACATAGAACATGAGCGGGGAGGGAAAGGGTAGGCTAGGCGGCGGGGGCCACTACATGACGCCGACAATCGCTTGCGGCTTCCCGACGTTTCGTACGTCCTCGCTACAGCGGCACCGGTAGTCCATCGTCGCCCCTTCGAAAAAAGTGAAAGCGCAGGAGTAGGGGAAACGCTGCGTGAGAGAAAATAAGGACAGGGCGCAAGAGCGGCAAAGTGCCGTCGCTCGAAAGGACCGCTGTGGCGGCTGGAGTGTGCAGAGATAGGCGCTGGTCACGAGCAGCCGCAAAGAGCGAGGTAGAATAGTGTCGGCGAACCTCGCGGCATGGAAACCAAACACATTGCTGCGCCGAGCCTATATCATCGCTTGACTATAGACGTGTCCACCCTTGCGTTTCAACATGAGGATCTCGGCCGTGAGCGCATCTATCTCCTCCTGCTGTGCGGCAATGAGCTCGCGCAGAACGGCACGCTCTTGCTTCGATGCGACCGTCGTGCCGCAGTACTGCTGAACCGTCTTGGAGGTAGCTTGAGACAACACAGAATCTACGCGCTGACGCTCCGTTTCGAGATCGCCGAGGTTCTGGAGCAGGTTAGTGTTTTCAAAGACTTTGTCTTGGAGGCGCGTGCGGAGTTCGGCAATGTGGTTCTCGACCTTCTTCACCGATCGTGCCCACTTCAATTCAAGGTGGTGCAGCTCTTCCTTCTTCGCCTCTATTGCCCAGCTGGACCCGCACGTCTCCAGCATCTCTAAGTCGACGTACTGGCCAAACCGAAGTAGCATCACCTCGTTCACCTTGTTTTGCCATTCTTCAAACACGCGATTCGAGGCCGCGCGCGCCTCCTTCAGCGGCTGCAGCTCCGCCGTCAGTCTCGCCACCTCGTCACGGCGCTCTATCTTCTGGTCAGCCAAGTCAAAGATGCGCTGTCGTAGCGCACTCATCTGCTCCGCGGAGATGACAACTACCGGCTGTTCGGGGAGGTGCGATGGTAGCCGCGCATCCTCTTCAAGGCACCGCACCTGACTCAGGCGGAGCGGCACTGCTGTATACAGCATGTTCAACTCCCTCCGCTTCTTTTCCTCGAGCACCTGCACCTCGGCTCGGCACTGCTTGACATGCTCCGCCAGCTCCTGCAGCCGCTGCTCGCTCTGCTCCAGCTGTTTGCGGATGTTCGCCACCTCTGCTTTAGCCGCGTCACTGGCTTCCGTCAGGTCGAGGCGAGATTCACGACACTTCAGCATGCCCTCCCACGCCTCCACGCTGCAGTTGGGCGGCCGAACCTCCTCGCCGATACCGTCGTCCTCATCCTCGTCGTCATCGCTGGTGATGTCGTCATCGTCGTCATCCCCATCCTCCGGACGGCGCCGGCGCTTCAGCTGCCGATAGTAGACTCGCTTAATGTACGTCAGCTTGTCACTTGGGCAATGCTCGTCGATGTACGCCTCTGCTGCCTGATTGGTGGATTTGAGCTGCGCGGTGAGGTGGCGGATGCGGTCCTCGCTAGACGCCACGTCCGTGTGCTGAGATGCAATGGCGCGCTGCACCGACTCCCGCTCCTGCTTTACCGCCGTCAAGACGGCGCGGAGTTTTTTGTCCTGCGAGCGAAAGATCAGCAGCAGCTGATACTCGCGGTGGAAGAGGGTCAGACACCTCGTCATAAGGCACAGATCGACGTCGAGCGCCGCGCGACGCAGCCGCAGTGACTCCAGCTTGTCATTGAACTCCGCCCGCACCGCCGCCATGGCGTCTTTCAAGCGCCGCATGTCCCGTTCCAGCACGGCGCGCTGCATCTCCCGCTCCTCCTTCTCCTCTGGAGTGAGGGCTACATTGTGGAGCTTGCCCTTCAGATCGGCGTCCATGCGCTCCCGCATCGCCAGGCTGCCCATGGCACTCTGCCGTGAGCCTCGTCCGAGGTAGGAGGAGAAGTGGCTGCCCTTGGAGCGCTTTTGTGACGTGATCATAGTCCCGGGCACGGCGCCGACGGTCACCGTAGAGGAGTCCCGCGAGCGCTCCGGCGCTTGCGCGCCGGCCAGGTCCGCGCCAAAACCACGATGCGCCTTCATCGCCTCCGCTTTGGCCCGTTCCTCCGCTTTCTGTTTGTTGTACGCCTCGAGCTTGTCATGGTCCATCGTGTAGAGCGTCTCGGGCTCCTCCTCAACAGTGAGGGATAAGTGAGGCATTTCAGGCGAGGCGCACAATCCCAGCTGGAACAGCACCTTCCCGTAGTCCTGGCGCATCCAGTTGAGACGGGCGAGGGCGTGCCGCTTCTCCTCGCGTAGCTTGAGCAATTCTTCGTTAAAGGAGGTCTTCATGTGCACAATGTCCTCCATCAAGTGGATCATGCGCTGCAGCTTGGCAACCGCCGTGGGGCGGTACCGGTGCTCGCCTCGGTACGCTGCATCTGTGCGAAACGTGCAGTCACCTCGGTTCTTGAGGTCCATCGCAATCTGCTGCTTCAGCGCTGCGTCGTCGATTGCTGGGTTCGGCTTGCAGTCCAACAAACGCGCATAGCCGTCCCGCCGCTCTTGCCGCTCGCGACGGCGTGTGTCCATTTTGTCGAGCTGCTGCTTCACGGAGGCGCCGATGGTGGCCATTCCAACCAGATCGTCAGGCCGCTCGTGAGCGGCGGCGGCGGCGTCGACGCCGGCTGCCTGAGAGTCTGCCGCAACTGCGGGTCCTGTCGCTGGTGCGTCTGCACCGGCGCCATCCTGCTCGCTGTCACTTCCCCCGTCCTCTTCCTTCTCTACGTCCGACTCCCCGTCGGACTCGGCTAGCTGGCGAGCAGCCGCGTCCAGTTTGGCGATGGACTCGTGTGGGTCGAAGAGGCGCAAGGAGGCGACGGAGAAGCCCTCTTCGATGGCCGCTAGTTCAAAACGGTCGTAGAGCAGATTGTCAAGGAAGCAGTTCTTCAGCTTGGCCGTCTTGACATCTTCGCGGGCGGTGGGCAGGATATACTCCTTTTCGGCCTCTCGCACTCGGCGCTGCTTCTCCGCGTCAAGGGCGTCCTGGAGCGACGCATCGAGTTGCATTTCGTCCCTGTTAAGCCGCTGGCCAGGGGGCAACTGTTCGTTGACGT
The DNA here is from genome assembly GCF_000002725.2 of Leishmania major strain Friedlin. Taxonomy (NCBI): domain Eukaryota; phylum Euglenozoa; class Kinetoplastea; order Trypanosomatida; family Trypanosomatidae; genus Leishmania; species Leishmania major. Next base: position 598,140 of record NC_007255.2, on the reverse strand, counting down.
GCACCAGCTCAGCGTACGCGTCGCGCACCTTCTCCAGCTTATTCAAGAAGCGCTGCAGCTTCGCCTCCCTCTCTGCTGCGGCCCGAGCTGCGTCGTCCGCCTCTTTCTGCTCCTGCACCGACAAAGCGGGTGCCTCGGCAGCCCCCACAACCTCTTCGGCCACCGCCACAACCGCGGCGGCGGCGGCTGCCGCCGCAGAAACCATGCCGAGGGCTGGTTCAACGGCTGTAGCGTCACTGATAAGAGGTGGCGAAGCAGGCGGAGCTGCGTAGCCGTCTCGCAGCTGTGTCACGACAAGGCCGTCCGTGCCGATAGAGACAACCATGCTGCCGTTAGGAGAGAGAAAGGCGCCGGTGACGGCGCCACCCGTGCTGTCGTGCGCCGCGCCGAGCAGAAACACCTGCGGACGACTTGCAGCCTCCCGCAGCAGTAGTCGGTTGCGGTCTGCACACACGACAAGAGCGCCGTTGGGGCTGACGAAAGCCCGACGCGGCACGCAGTCTCGGTAGCACACGTTTAGCGCTGGGTCCTCGACGTAGTCTGGTGGCTCCACGCCGGTGGGGGGCAGGGGCGGCAGCTCCAAGCGGTTCGCGTAGCGGATGGTGCCCTGGTACACGTACGCAAGCTCCTCCTTACCCATGCCAATCGCAAAACCATCCCCTGGGAGTTGCACGACAAAGGCAATCGGCCATGGCCCCACATCCTCCTCCTCCAGTGCTGCCGCAGCGGTATCGTCCACCAACTCCAGCTCCTCAACTTCCGTCTTTGGCGGTGGCAGTTGCCGCTGGCGGATCGCCACCAGGTCATACGCACACGGAAACTCGTACCCCTCGTCGTGGTCCACGGAGCCTGGTGCTGGGGCGTGGATCGAGAGTAGCTGGCCACCCTCGAAGCCCAGCAGGCAACCACCGTGGCCGCCTACAGCCTGCGTGTCCCATGCCGCACTTGTGGGGTTCGTCAGTGGTCCGACACAATAGCCCACAGGGTCGAGCGTGCAGGGTGCCGTTTCCACGCTGAAGAAGAAAACGTGCCCGCTGGGGGAGATGCTGGCCACCTGGGACGCGTCCTCGTTCACGGCCAGCGCGCACAGCCCATCCGCGTGCGCCTTCCACTGCCCAGCCACCCGAATGCTGCAGCTACCTTGGCCGATTTCAAGTAGGCGCACCGTGCCGTCGCCAAAGCCAGCCACCGCGAGCATGCTTTGCGCCGTCGAGCGCGGCACTAGCACCTTTATGTCGGCCACCGGCACCGGGTCCTTGCGCGGATGGCGCGGCCACTCCATGCGGCACCGCTCTGCGCAACACACATAGTCGATGCAGCGCACAACGCCGTCCATGCCGCCGGTGAGGACGACATGTTCGACGGGAGACACCGCCGCGCAGGTCAGCGGAACACCGTTCAGCCGAAGCCGCACCTGCCCCGCCCGCCCTGTCGTATCTAGTTTGCCATTACGCAGGGGGTAGGGCAGTGTGGCGATGGTGCCGAACTCGTCGAGGATGACCCACTGCTGATGCTCTTCATCGAGCGTGACGGAGCGGATGCGAAACGCAGCCGACACGCACACTTCATGAAGGCAGTTCGGCGCGTAGTACGGAGGCAGTCCCGTGCCCTCCGCCACCTCTAGCTCATGAAGATCCCAGTACCGCATGTATCCGTCGTCGCCGGCCGTTACCACGTAGCGGCCCTGTAGAGAGACAAAGTGGATGGCGCCGTCGTGACATGGCTGAATATCGTGAGGTGCCTGCCCCAATCCCTTGGCCCCGGGCTCATCGACGGCAAAGGCGCGGGCAAAGGTGCAGGCGATGAGGTCTCCCTCCCACAAGAGGAGGTCGCCGCCGTCGGACCCGGAAAGCACCTTGCCGTCCGCCAAGATCACAAACGCGGCGACGTCGGATATCTCGTGACGGCCAAACTTACCGAGCGAGCCCTGCAGCTTCTTCCCGGTGAAGGTGTCCGCCATCATCCAGAATTTGATGTGTCCAGCCCCGCCCGTAACGAGAAGTGCGTCGTCGAAGCGACTAAAGGCGACGCTGTACACGTCGGAGTTGAAGCACTTGCTCCGCAACAGTAGCGAGGTGTTCTCCCAGTCCCAGATGGCAAGGGTGTAGTCGGGCGCACTTGCGACGGAAGCGAGGCGGCTGCCGTCCACGTTGAAGGCGAGCGTGCTATACCCCACCTCTGCGCCACCTGCAAAGGTTTTAGATGGGGCCCGAGAGGGCCAGCCGTATGCGCGGAGAAGCGGGTTTGCGGGGCAGCGCTCGCCCACTACGTACGACGTACCGCCGGGGTGTACAGCGACAGCGCCAACAGCCCCATCCTGGGGGCCGTCTTGCGACTCCACTGCGCCGGTGTCGACGTGCACGAAGAGCACGAATTTGCCACCACTAGTGAGCAGGGTGTTGTCACCGAGGTAGGCGACAGCGTTGAAGTGACGACTGTCAAAGCCGCAGTGTGCGAGGATCTTGCTGCTGGGTGGCACACTTTCCGGGTACGTGTGCAACGGCTTTGCCCGGTTTTCAGCATCCGCGGCCGCCGGCGAGGCCATCGTTGAGAGGGATAGCGCAGGTGGCGAATACAGACGGAAGGATGTGATGAGGCTGGCCTGAAAGCTGTGCGTGTCCTCCGCTAGAAAACCTGCAGCTGCACCTTCCCCATCCCCCGCCCTACAGATACCAAAATAATCCCCAAGCGAAACAACGGGGCTTGTCCCTGACGTGCGTATGCGCGCGTGGATGACGGAGCCACTGAAGGCGGTCCAGAGTTTCTGTGGAATAGAACAGGACGAGTTGTGCATCAAACAAAGGACAGCAGGGTTGGTTAAGTGGCGGTGATGGTGGAAGGTGCAGAAAAGCGAGGAAGGAGGCATGTCTCCCATCAAAGTGGCGCCGTTGCAGACAGCAGCCAAATGGACCGCCGACGGCGGCCTGCGCAGCATCGCGCACCGCAAGGGGAAGCACAAGGGCAAAGCAGCTGCGTTGCAGCGTTCGTGGTGAGCACCAACAGCACCGAAAACGTATTTCAGAAGAGCGAAAGCCGCGTGCGACGCTCCTCCGCGACAGCGGAGGAGCGGAGAAGACCGCGACGGGTTACACGTTTTGCTGAGTGCCTTCCTTGGGGACACCCCTTCTCCCCGTGTGAGTCGACGTGTGCGTGTTCGTGCCGAAAGCGGTGAGTGGAGTGGCCTCACAAGCTTTACGTGAAAGCGGGAGAGAGAACGATGGACGTTGCGCGTTTCGTGGAGAAAAGGCACACACACACACACATACACACACATACGTACACACACATACGTACACACACACACACCTGCCATCGCGCACGCTCGTCATGGTCCCTCTTATCGTCCGCGCCGCGTCACTGGCACAACAACCGCCTCACCAGCGCCTCCATCACAATCAGCGGCTCTACGTTCGTTTCCTTCGCCGCTACCGCCTCGGTCTCGCTGCCACAGATGAGAATGACCTTTTTGTGCACCTGCTGAGTAGCAGCGAAGGCGGCGCAGCACACTTCGCACGCAGTCACGCCATCGAGCTGCAGGGAAAGCCCAAGAGGTAAGACAGTCAACCAAGTGTGCTCGCGGTGCCATGTGCGCAGCATCCTGACCGCGCCATCCGGCAGCCCAAATGAGTCACAGACACACTCGAACGGGAGGAGCGCGACGGCGCCGCACTTGCGTTGATACGACTCCATCATGCGCACAAACGCCTGCTCCGCGGCCGGGCGACTCGCCAGCGTAGCCAGAGCAGCGACGCTCAGCACTGTGCAGTACACCGACTCCGAGGGCAGGAGTCGATGGAGTTCAACGGTGACGTTGGCTGGGGGCACAGACGCGGCTGGACTGGTCGGCCTCGAAGGCATCTCCAACACCGCAGCCAGGACCGCCTCGTGCTGGGCCTGGAGGGCAGCGAGGACAGCCTTGCTAGCGGGACAGCGCAGCTCACGAAACCGACGCACAGCCGCTGACACCGCACGAGCGGCCATGATAGAGCCCACTCCCTTATCGTGCGTAAGAACCTTTAGCAAAGCAGGCAGCTTTTCTGCGTTGCTTTCCTCCACGGCGAGACAGCCGAGCAGCGCACAAACCCGTCGTGTGGCTTTCTGCTGACTCTGGGACTCCACCGGTGACTGATACAGTCCAGGGTAGCGCTGCAAGCACCACAGGAAGAAGCCGGTGCAATTAAACGGCAAAAGACGCTGCAGCGGCGCGCGCAGATCGGGAATCTGCGTCACCACCTCCACCACTCGGAGCAAGGACACCAGCGACGGAGTCGACAAGACGCACATAGACACAAATAAAATGCACATGCGGTAGTACTCCTTCCGCCGCTCACACAAGGCGAGCACGTCGTCGAAGACTCTCGGCGCCAACTGCACACGCACGGCGAACGCGTATTTGATGACATCACACGCAAAGGTCAAGGTATCTGTGTCAGCGCTACAGTGCCGGGGTTTCCTACGTTGATCATCGTCGCGGCACAGTCCCACAAGGAGATCGCTCAGAAAGGCGCCCAGGTGCAGCGGCGCACCAGTAAAGCCATCGCGACTGCGGCCGCTGAGCAGCTCCTCGCGGACCAGGTGCATAGCTGCGGAGCAGGGCTTGCTACTGGCGAGCAAACACTGCCCAAATGCCACCACAAGCGATTCACTCAGCCGACCTGTCGACGCGCTAACCATCGCGAGGACGCGCTCAAATAGCTCCATGAAGTGATCCTCTAGGGGCTTTGGCATCTGCAGTGACGCCTGTGCGAGGGCGGCGCCGAGGTTACCCCATACGCTCGGGGGCACCGTCTGTGACCCGAGCGAGCCCTTGAAGGTGAGTGCGACGCGGGCTGCTCGCACCGGGTGACTCGGCAGCGCCTTGATGGCGCCGAGCAGTGTGCTGAGAGGGATGATAGCGGTATCCAACAGCACATCTTCCAGAACGTCAAGCACGGCATCTGCCCCGCCTTCACGACCGAGAACACTCAGCGACCGGTTCACGGCGGCTAGGCACGGCACCGCGTTGAGCTTCCGGTCCACGGCAAAGCGATGGAGAATTTCATCAGCAGTGTGACGCTGCGCAAGCCATTGGTACGTCGCCTGCTGCCGCTGCGCAATCGCAAAGGAGTCGGTCAGTACGCGCTGCAGCGGTTGCACCACCGAGAGGCCGCAGGCAGTCAGCTCTGCGTCGATGGTCGAGTCCAGGCGACGGCGGCGGTACAGGTAAAAGTCGCGAACAGATCGACCGGCGCGAACGCGCGTGTCCTGCGCTGGCGGCGCAAACGTCCGATAGCGGATGCTCACGGGGAGAGCCGAGACGCGCGGGGGCTCCTCGCGCAAGTAGTGCGTCAGGTCCTCCTCTGCCTCGCCCCACTCCACGCCGTCCATTACGCAGCAACGCAAAGACGGCAAATGACGTTTCGCTGTTTTTCCTTGAACGGAAGATGAGGCGGGAGAAGCAGCTGCGGCGTGCTGCCGATGTGTCAGCGTGTATGAAGCAGAGCAGCCTCCAAGGAGTGCTATGGGGAAGCGTCAACAGCAGCGAACTTCTTCTCGGAGCAACGTGTTGGTGCAAAGGCGAGCGGAGAAGGTTTTGGCCGAAGTATCGTCCTCTACTCCACACGCGTGCTGGAGCGGCTCGTCGCCGCCGACCGAACGGTAAAGAAAAAGGAGGAAGTCAAGCTGTCGGCGACGCTTTGGTGGAGAGACAAGGAAGATGACAGTGGCGACGTGAAAAAGTGTCGAGAGGACAGCATGACCGTAGCGAGGGGGAGGGAGAGGGGGAGGGGGTAGGGCTGGGCCGCGACAACGCCTTCGGTAGTGAGAAAGAGGATCGCAGGAAAGCCACCACCGAGAGCGTCTTCGGACGCTTCGCCTTCATGAAGAGCGAGGTTGGTACTCTGTTGCTCACGCGCAGGCTTAGCTGCGAGCATCCTTGCAGCAGCTGTGATGTGACGGCGGACACAAAGGCCAAATGTCGCTGGGCTGATGACGCTGGTAGGCGCCTGAGTGCTCCACGGTGCAATCGAAAGAAAGAGAGGGAAAGTGAGTAGATGCGCTGCATGATCACTTCACTTCCCATTCCCAGCTATAACAGACGCAAATCACGTTGCAACGCGTCTGCACGGGTGTAGAGACATCCTCCAACCTTCACAACCACATACGCACATATCAAGCGAGCAGCACACGATGTGTGCTGCAGAAAAGACAAGAACGGCAACCAAACAGAAAAGTAGGAGGAGTGAAAGACAGCAAGAACCCACAGCTCACCTCCTTTCACCAGCACACGCACGCACGCAACCCTAGCATCAGAGAAGAGCGAAAAGGGGGAGGTAGTCGACAAACAAAAGACAGAGGGAGGGAGGCTGTGTGTGTGTGTGTGTGTGTGTGTGTGTGGCGAGAGGAGACGAAGGCCAAAGCGCTGATAGAGAAGTCATAAACAAAGATGCCGATCGTGCCACAAGAAAGAAGAGCACGCATATGCACGCAGACGCAGACAAGCGCACACAGAGAAAAATACAGACGTGTGAGAAGAACAATGAGCAGAGGGTGAGGCGGTCGTGAATGGATAGGGTTGGAAAACAGAGAGCACGCAGCTATAACAAAAAAAAGGATGAAGAGGAGGTGGATCGAAGCGGCACGGTGCCACCTGACTTGGACCTATGTGCATCGTACAACGAAAAAAGTAGAGGAAGCAACAACAACGCCGACAATAAAGTACGGGTAACAACCACTGACACACACACACACACACATGCAGGGAGGGGGAGAGGAGGGGAAGAGGGGGGAGACAATGACAAAAAGGTGAAACGGATGAATCACATAATGAGGAAGGGGGAGCGCAAGAGAGAAGCCAGCTCAACGGGTGGTGGTCCGGAGGGGAATGGGTGATAGCCTGACGGTGACGCGCGCGAGCACACTTGCGACACCCACCCCAAAGGTGGTGCGATGAGGGAGGGAAGCAGCTTCAGCAGAGCGATTTGCAGAATATCAGAAGGACACATGACGCATCAACGGAGTTTGTTTGGGCGTGCCTTTTTTGGTTTGCTTGCCTGCGTGGGGGGCCGCCCCGACCGCTGCGCGAATTGTTGTCAGCGTCGTGCGCGCTCGGCGGCGGCGCGCTGCAGCATTGCCTTGATGTCGGGCGGCGGCGGGAGGGGAGGGACTAGTGACCTGTACGCGGGCGCCATCTGGCGAGGCGCAGCAAACAAAGGGTTTAGGTAGGGGCCTGAGGGCCTGCTGCTTTGCTGACGCCGCGCGTCGATCGGGTTCTTGCGTGGATTGGCCGCGAAAAGGTAGCCGGGCGATGGGGACAGGTGGGGCTGCGCCACGTAGGGGCGTGCATAGGGCCTAGTGGGAGCCTTGGCGCGAGCAATAGGTCGCTGCAACGGCAGGGGCGCTGGCGAGGACTGGCTCACGGGATCGCCTTGCTGCCGAGAGATCGGCAGCGCCGCAGATCGTGCAACGCTGGGAGTGCTAAAAGGTGATCTGAATAGTCGCGAGGGGCTAGAAGCCCTGTTGTTGCTCTGCACCCGTGGATGCATTTGTGGCAGCTGGGGCGTGTACAGCTGCGGTGACGCCATTCCCAGCTGCGGCAGGTTGCTATACGGCTTCAGAGGCGGTATGGATGGTCGCACCCCGTCTGAAGATTCCTCGTCTGCACTTGAGGTACACACAGCCGCCGCTGTACGCGCAGCTGTGGAGGGGATGGAGAAGGGCCCACCTAGCGTCACATGCGGACGCGTGTCAGTATCTTTTCGGGCGCAGACGTCCCCATCCGTCTGGGCCGAGGTGGCCTCAGAGGTGGTGCGCCATTCTTCGTGCGCCATGGCCGCGGCAGCCCTTGCGGCGGACCTGGTGGAGGGCATAGCAGTTGCCTCATCCTGGAAATCCGGCAGCAGGTGGTGCTTGCACAGGGAGCGTACGTAGTGCTGCGGTACTACGTCGGGCTCTTTGAGCCACTGCCGAATGCGCTCACGAACTATCGGTATCTGCAAGATTTCGTCCAGCTTGATCCGTCCAGCTGGGTCGCGCACCAGCATCCGCGCCACTATGTCCCGCAACTCGGCGCTGTACATGGTTGGTAGAGGGTCATAATGCACAGCGAGGATGCGCTGCAGCAGTCCTTTCATGTCTTTTGCATTGAAAGGGTGCTTGAGCGTGAGCATCTCGTACAGGACTACGCCGAGTGCCCACACATCGCTACGGTGGTCGTAGGGCTGCTCCAAAATCAGCTCAGGGGATAGGTAGTAAGGTGTGCCGACAAACGTCTGGGCCTGGTCGTACGTGTTCGCCAGCGTGCGAGCAATGCCAAAGTCGCCTAGTTTGATGAGGTTTTCGTGGGTGAGGAATATGTTCTGCGTCTTGACATCGCGGTGAAGGATCTTGCGCTGATGCACGTAGTCGAGACTCAGCACCAGCTGTATGAGCCAGTCCACCACTTGCCGCTCCGGCACGTTTACACCGTAATGCTTCTTTAGGCGCGTACAGACGTCCCCGCTTTCGGCGTACTCCATCACAATGCAAAGGTTGTCCGACTTGCGGGCTAGAAAGCTGTCAACATAATTGATGATGTTCGGGTGTCGCAGTGAACTCAGCACTCGCGCCTCATTCAGGCTCTGCTGCCGGTCCTTCTTGCTCATCCGCGTGAGATCCACCTGCTTGATGACGTAGTACTTGCCATCCTCGTTGTTGCGAGCAAGGGTGCAGGTACCCATGTTGCCCTTGCCAATATTCTTCACTTTCGTGTACTTGTCCATGATGACGGCGTAAGCAAATGATATGTGTTTGTGCAGATCCGTGTGTAACCCCAATAGAGGGGGGGGGGGCTGCTGTGCGCACCCAGTCGTTAAGCGCTGGAACACAAAAGCGATGGAGCTCAAACGATAGGGTGGCAACGGCCAGCGCCACGAGTATTCGAGGTTCTCTCTGCACCTACACGCATTCAAGGAGAAATGCACCCGCACACGCGGGCGGCGCTCCTGGCACCGGGAGAAGGTGTGCACGCCGTCAGTAACGCGATCGCCACAAAAATCGATCGGCGCGTACGTTGCACGGAAAAGATCTGAGGGATGCACAGGCTCGAGCGGATATGCAAAAGGACGGCCGTGGTCGTTCAGCAATGTATGAAGGCGAGTGGAGAGAAGTCGGACGCATCGAGATACATGCAAGCTTTCGCCTCGTCCCTCCATCGCGCCACGCTGCTCTGTTGACGTTGGGATCAGCAGCGCCTCGAGCACACCGGTGCATGGTAGTGGGTAGGAGCCTGGGGAGGAGAGTGGATAAAAAGAGCCGCTTCCCGCGGTGCAGTACCTTTTCGTTCAGCGTGCCATTCTACTACAAGTCCGCACCCATGTGCATACACAGTCGCAGTTCTCTCACCTCCGCCGCAGTACACCTACATGCTGGACGCCTACGACGAACTGCCCTGCTGTCAAATCAGGGCCATGCGTCTGATGGGTTCATCCTGTTCTCCCTCATTCTTTCTTTGCATACGTGCTGCGCAATCGGCGCCAGACGAACCACTCGTGTGGACTGCATGCCGTAATCCGAAGGAGCCACCTTCGCGGTCCTACTCGAGGGCAGGAGGCGCTGACGTCTCTGTGGTGCCGATAACAGGGTCTGGTCCGGCTGAATGCCAGATGAACTCATGGGGGAGGTTGGCCGGCTTGGGGCCAGGACCCTCTGAGGCCCCCGGACACCCTGCCAGTGTGTCGTGATGTTTTTTTTTCGGTCGCTTTACACCGCGGCATTTCACAATGCTATGTGGTGACTCTCCACATGGAAGCCTGGAGGACTCGATGGCGCGAATTCGGAGTGCTCTCTCCGTGCTTCCGCTATCGGTGCCTCACGTTGACGCCTCGTCCATGATATGCATAGTGTAGACGTGCTCACTGTCGCAGGTCGCCGCGACGCGGCGCCAGCCAGGACCTCACCGCCGACATCGGCAGCGATAAACCGCTCTAGCCTCGCCACGGCGTAGGCGCCTGGCCCTGTCACCACCAGAAGTGCCTCGGCATTGGTAGGAAAAGTGGGAGGGTGCTGCTTGGCCTCCCGTCACAGAGTGGTGGCACTGGTGTGTCCCTGTGATACCACGCGCAGGCATCCCTTGCCCTGAGGGGTGGCAATACGTGAAGAGCAGACGAACAAGAAATGCAGCGAGGACAACGTCTCTGTTCACCGCTACCTCGCCGCGGCCTGCAGCTCGGTGACCGCCGACACTAGCGCCGCCATCTTTACTCCCTTTCCGCCTGCTCAGCAGTCGTTGTGCGCTGCAGCCGCAACAGCGTGAAGATGAAGTAGAGGGTCGTTGAAGTTTCTCTCGCTGCGCAACACTTCCAGGTCGCTCAGCCACATCAAACGCGGTACCTCACACATCACTGCCCACACTGGTCGATCCGCTGACGGAATGCCCCGTCGCTACGGGGTGCGAAAGGGGTGCAGCTGATGAAAAGCTGCACAAGCGGCGACGCGATGCGAATGAGTGACTCACCCACGGACACAGCCACAGCTCGGTGGTAGCATACACGCTGTACGTCACACTCGTCATTGCAAGCAGCATCGGATCAGTCAGTGCAAGCGTCACAGACGTCGTAGCAAGCGCACCCACGAGTTCTTCGGCACCAACCCCCCCCCGTGGTGCACCAGTGCGTCCTTGTAGGTAGCACTGTCAAGGCACTCCTCGCACTAGTCCTCCATCGCGCGCAATGTCTAGGATAGCAGATGTTGCGCGGTCAACCGCTTGCATTGCCACCTTCGATGGAAAGAAAAAGACCGTCGCGAGGCGGCTGTCCATGAAACTGCTACCAAACGCACGGCATTTTAGCGTGGTAGCGTGGCCATGCACTCCGCATCTGCCCGCACCCCCGTGATGGCGCTGAGCACAACCGCATCAGAGGTAAGGTAACGGTGGCCATCAGCCGCAGCAGCAGCGCTCACCTCATTCCAGCTCCCTTTCACTGTACCTTTCGCTCGCTCCGCCTTTACACTAAAATGCACGCACGCGCACAGCGACACACTCCCACCAACGCACGCAAACGCCGCCGCCCTAGCGAGACGGCGAAGCGGGAACGGAACAAAGAGCGATGCGTGGCCGCACATCATGCTCCGTCGCGGCATCTACGGCGGTGCATACGCCTCTTCGTCTTTGGTGCGAAGGACACGAGGGGAGGGGGGGGGGGGAAACGGCAGCGGATGCGTATGCGTGCGCTCAGTGGAGGGCGAGAGGGATGACGGGATTGTGGGAAGGGCGAAGGGGCGCAGCATGCAAGAACAACCAAAAGCAAACGGCATAGAGGAAGACGAAACGGATCAGGTGACGCGGGCAACAAGATATGGGACTAACCTATGCGCGTGAGGGAGACAGAAAGGTGAGGGTGGGAGGGGCGAGAGCGATGGTGTCGCGGTCGCGCCCCGTCACCATTCGCACTTCTACACTCTCTTTTGCCCCTCCGCGAGTGGCTCCGCCGGTGACCGATGCGCGCGTGGCCGTACGCGAGCGTCTGTGTCTTTGCATGGTCGCTGGCGGAGCGATGGACAGAGGAATCAAGGGCAGACTGCGGATGAGAGAAGGGGAGGGGTGGCTATCTACACCGATCGCTGCAGGCCGAAGAGAACGCTGGAGAAAGGGGGAGGGGAAGACGAACGTGATGGCATTCGCATGTGTCCTCTTCTTATTTGTCTAGACCTCAACCTGGAAAACGATTCTGACACAAAATCGCGTGTCTGCACGCACACGCACGGGCACACAAGCCCACGCGAAGACAAACTCATCTGTCATCATGGCAGCCGGCGATACGTGATGGCGAGAGCAGCGCATACGAATCGGCGCAGTGCACCTGAGGAGGGGTGTGTTCGCCGGGCATCCTCGGGCGGTCGCGGCACACTCTCTTTCTTCTGGCTGGGTCGTCATAAAAGAATGCGTGCCTTCCACCCATTCAGCACGAGAACGCCGTCGCTGAACGGCACGTACTCGACATCGTCGATGGCCACCCCGTCACGGGTGGAGAGGTAAGGCGGCGTGTGCACACTGCAATCCCTCTGCAACGCCCAGAGAACGTCGGGAAGACTGGACCATCCCGCCCCCTCCTCAGCTGTCGTAAGAGCCGCAGCATCAAACTTGCGTGCGGCACGCTCCGCAACGTTGCCGCTTGCCTGCAGTACCGGTCGCAAGCGGTCGGCCACCCAACTCTGCGCAGCCTGACGTGCCGCGCGCTCCGCACGCTCGTTGCGTGGTATTGCATCGCCTTCCTGGCCTCCCTCAGCAGATCTTTCAGCTGCTACCCCGCTGCCACTGTAGCGGTGCTCCTGGGCAAAGAAGTAGTGCAGGTAATGCGCATCCGCAGGGCGGCACCGGTGCAGAGCGACAGACGCCCACGTCACGTTGCGCACGCGGCCGCGGTGCAGATCGTGAAAACGCTGCAGATCTTCCCAAACGTACCAGTGGCGCCGAAACGGACACAGCCGATCTGCCCGGAAGCGTCGCTCCATCAGTAACTTGCCCAGCATCACGTCCTCGTGGTCCATCATGCTCGCGTAGTAGGAATGGGCGTAGGCGGCGCTGTAGTCAGCCGCGGCGAGGTACAGCACATCGTTGTTGAACTCCGTGCGTACCTCCACGACGGTCTGGACAAGCCGACGGTGAAGCAGCAAGAGCATGCCGGCACTGAAGTACACCTCGCCGTTCCAGCGCCGCATGCTGCCCCAGTACACACACTCCTCTGTAGACTTGACGAGCTGTGCGTTCTCGACGGTGGCGTGTTCCGTATCAACGTCGTGCGGCGGTGGCACGCGTGTCTTGCGGCCACGTTGCAGGTAGCGGATGTCGCTCAGGTACTGCGGCACCTTAATGTACGTATCATCGTCGCCCTTCATAATGAACGGCACTTCCGGAAAGGTACAGTAGGCGTACATTAGCCACAGGATCAGCTTTTGGCTCATACCCACCTCCACCCTCAACCCCCACTTGCCCTCCCCGCCGACGGTCTTGCCGGTGGCAGGACGCCGGTCCGTCAGCATGTCGATCCAGAGGCTATCCCGACGCTCCAGCGCCTCCTGCCAGAGGGCCGACGATGCGTAGCAGACAAAGCGCGCGGGGGCTGCGACAAGGGGCGCAACAGGCAAGGAAAGGTGCTGCGCCACCTGCAGAAGCGGCACCGATGGCGGAGTCGCCGACGCTGCCGTCATCCTCACGGTTTGGTCCACGATGGCGTCGCAGGGCGAGTCAGTCGAGCGCTCATTCCGCCACGAAGGCCGCAGTGTCATTCGACGCCTTCGCTGCGTGACGGTAGGCATCTCCAGCAGCGGAGCGTCTTGGTCGGCGGCGATGGTAGCCCCGGCAGCTGCAGCGAGTGTTGCCGTCCGAAGCTCCACCGCGGCGGTGAGTTCGTCGATGCGCGGCAGGAGTAGTGAGGGGTCGGTACTGAGGCGCTGGGTGTCGATACTCACATAAGCGGCATCAAGGCGCGCAGGCTTTCCAGCGGCCTTGCCTCCTCCACGGACGGTCCCTTCGCCGTCGTCGCGGGCGCTCGGCGTCACCGGCGCACCCGTAGGCTGCCGAGTCGGAGCAGGCCACTCTACAGCCCCGAAGATGTACAACGGCAGTAGCGCCCCCTCAAAACCAGTCTCGGTGCGTGCCACCTCATGGTACGTGAACCAAGTCTGCCGCTGCGCCTCACGTAACGCAACGCGCGCTGGTTGATCGGTGGAGGGGATGCCGAGCACCGCCAGATACGGTTTAGAGGACGCGCACTTGAATGAGCCACGTGGCGCACGAGGCGAGTCCTTGCGAACCTCGCTAGCCCTCACCGGCGCGAGCCAGCGCCACTTGCGCAGTTCCGCAGCCACCTCCACGTCGTCCGTCACGCTCGCCATCGCCAGCAGCATCGGCCCGATGCGGCCCAGTGGCGCGTTCGACGTGGCAAACACCGCTCCCTGGACCTGCGACGGCGCCGCGCGCGAGACACTATCGTCTTCTGCGGTGCGTGGTGAGGTTTGGTCGAGTTCAACGGCCATCCCTTTCACCGCCTCCGCATACCCTTGACCCTGCAGGCACTCGGCGCAGCCATCCTCCACCACATGCAATGTCCACGACGGCACCTGCGACGCCGTCAGAGTGCGAGAGGAACGGATAAAGAAGAGGCGCGGATGTCGTTGCGTGTATGACAAGCGCAGCCCCTCCATGGCTAACGCGGCGCTGCGCGTGCGGTAGCGGTCAAAGAGCTGCTGCCGCACGGACTTAGACATGCCCTCGCTCGCATCAGGGTTCGCTTCAGCAGCCCCGCCCCTGCCACCGTTGCGAGGCAGCACTGAGACCCGGCGCAGCGACATCAATGCTGGTGGCACAGCTAGTTGCTGTAGCAGCACCGCCATTGGGTGCGTCGGTGGATGGAGCGCGTCTGGCAGCCCGACATACTGCAGCCGCGCGATGAACAACTCTTCGCTCTCCAACAGAGACACAACGGCGGTCTGGGCAAGCGGTAAACCAACCCACCACAGGAGAAAAACATATGCGCTAGCGAAGGTAACGAGAAGGCCGCGATGTCGTTCCCACGTGCGGCGGATGACGAGCATCGCATTTTCAGCGGTGTTCTCGGTGGCCACAATAACGCTGTTGCGGCGCCGCGTAGTCTCGCCGAGCAGCTTCTTCGTAAACGGGCAGCAGCAACAGCAAAAGAGAAAAGTAAAGCAAATGCGAGCGCCGTCACTGAGAAGCGTTCTCGCCGTCACCATACCGCGACGTCGGCGGTGAGTAGTAGCAGCAGCAGTGGTGGTGGGGGCACGACCGCCGCCTCCCTCCTGCGTTGGTGCGCTCCATGAGAAACCCCCGAGAGTCATCAACAGTCGTGAAAGCACACTGACTGATCTGCCCTTGTCGTAGTCGTCATCGTCCCCGTCACCACGACGGCAAACACCGTAGCGGGGCTCTGCCGTAGTAGAGCGCCGCAGATGTGAGCTGCCGTCGCCGCCAGTGCCACCGTCAACGCAATTGTCCATCATGCCACCGCCGCGACCGTCGCTGCTGCTGCTGTCACGTCGCGAATGCCTGTCGCCCTCGCGCCACGCCCGCCAGGACCATCGTCGCAGGAAGCACAGGCGAAGAAGGCGATAGAGATGATACGACAGGGACGCCGAGGAGCGAGCGGCATAGGAGAACTTGGCTGTGGTGGCAGTCACTGCCTTGCGCGCCACCGGCGACGGAGTTGGAAACCCCGCCGTGTTCATGTGCTCTCCGTTCGCGCGGGACGTCAGTACAGGCATTGACGGTGTCAGCGGCGGCTGCACAGCGGCACGGCCCTGTCCGTGGGGCGTGACAAGCACGGCTGCATCACCACCGGCAGATGGGCTGTGGCAGCCTTGGGGACCTCCGACTGCTTCACATTGATAACGCTGCGTGGCGCTGCCCCTGCCTCTGCTGTAAGGGCGACTTGGCTTTAGCGATCCGCTCGCACTGAGCGTTGGCTCGTCCTCGGAAACTGCGGCGACCTCTTGTGGTTGCCTCGGGACTCGGCTCACTGTCGTCACCGCCAGTGAAGTTGCTGTCACAGCTGTCGGTCTACCGACCGTGAGAGAGAACGGAGAAGGCCCTTGGGCGGACGGCCCTGCTGACGTTGTTGTAGACTGCCCTCTGGCAGCACCAGCAACGGACGCGGCGCGCTCCAGCACGGGCAAAGATGCACGTAGAGCATCTGCCTTCTGCCAGCGGCCTTCATACGCGCTAGAGTTCCCATTCTCCGAGGTGCCGAAGACCGGAGCGGCGGCGTGATTGAGCGGATCTGGGTCACCACAGCGCCATGTCACCACCGTCGGCGGCTCGTGCGCGAGCACCCCGTCTCTCCGAGTGCCCCATGCCGACTCCGGCGAAGACGTGCCAGCGCCGCTGCGAACGTCGTGGCGACTCTCCACTGAGGAAGTGGAAACAGCACTGCTGCTTGCGGTCCGTCGCTTCGCAGTGGATGGGCACGCAGGGGGCAGGCTGTCTGCCATCGACGCGTCGATCGCCCCTACACACCGCCACCTCAGCCTGGATCACAACCTCCGTGGCAGCCGTCGTCGGAGGGCCGACCCCCACCCACCTCTGCAGCTCTTCCAGAGACTGTTACAAGCAGGAGGCCGAAAGGGGGGGGGGGCAGCACGCTCTGCGGAAGATGCTGGCTGGTGAACGGCAGCGCAAGTGAAGCCCAACTCCAATGGAGCAACAAAAAAAAACAAGGAAACGGAGCAACGCTGTCAACAACACGGAAGAAAAGAGTGAAGAAGCCGTGGCAGACGCGCTGCGGTGTGAGTGCATCAGTGAGACCAGCCAACAGGGAGAGGAAGCGGCGCCGGCGGCGACGTGCCTGTGTGCGGGTACTTCCGTTCCTTCGCCAGCGTCAGCGAGAGGGAGGGAGGCGATAGTGGGAAGGGAGAGAAGGCATTGCAGAGAAGTTGCACCAAGGACCTTGAGGGAGTCGCCGCACTCGACTCAATCGATCCATCTTCTGGGGTGGTGTGTGGTGCAATCGGACCGCTTACACGCCGACAGCCATACCGGCGGGAGCAGAGCGCGTCCCTTCATACAAGGGCATCGGTACGCGTATATATCGGTGCCCCTGTCTACGGACGAGAGCGCAGAGCCACCTGTCCTTCGAGCTTCCTGTTTCACGGCCACCGCCACCGTGCCGCCAGTTGTGCTCCTGTGGGTTTAGTATACAGAGCCACCGCTCGGCACGTCGGCCGAGTTTTCGACGCATTGTGTGTAACGGGTCGTGAATCACGCATGGCAGCTGAGTCGATGGAGTTTTGGAGTGATGCGGTGGTGGCATGACAGTGTGAGCAGCCCTTGCGGAGAGCAGCGATGGCAGAGGCGCCACACAAACGAAGGGGAGCCGTAGCTCCGGCAGACAAGAAAGAAAAGGCGCCTCCCATGTGCGGCGCACCTACACGGTCGGCGGGGCTGTGCCTCCATCGCGGCACCCTGTCTTCCTGCTGCTCTGCGGGCGCGCGCTCTCTTCTTACCGTGCCCCCCCCCCGCCTCATGCTCCTGCTCGCGGTTAAACACATCAGGGCTACGGGGCCCATTGCCCGCTCGGCCGGAAACATGCGCTGCAGAGAGTGAGCACGCGCGAGAGCCGCGCCGGAGTTGAGGAGGCAGTCGAAGACCCTCTTCATGGCCAGAGCAGTGTCGCGGCTCTCTGGTGACTTCATGTCGCGCCCGTTGAATGCGACGCCGTAGATCGGCGAAAAGACGGCAACAACGGTTTGCATCGTGTAGATATCTGCGGTGCACGCGCTGCTTCTGACGATTTAGACAAGATGAGCCGTCAGCAGAGGCCCAGGCCGCGTCGCCCTGCAACAAATGGCGCCTGGGGGCGGTGGCCCCTCTCTGCCCGGCCCGAAGTGGGCTCTCCGGGCCAGAGATCGCTGGGCGGCGCTGGCGTGCCCGTGCCACCGGGGAGCACGGCGTCGACGGACCGGGGCTGGGGGCCGTTCGCAGCCGAAGGCGCCGTGGTTGCTTGCGCCGCGACCTCCGGTGCATCCGTCCGCTCAGCCGTCGATGCCGCTCCCAGAACGAGCCGGCACACGCTGTGTCTGCCCTGCAGCGACGCCTTACGCGCATGCCACGGGTCGAACACGGAGGAGGGGGATGCGGAAGAGCGCCCGCGAATCCTCCTCCGTGGGTGTGTCGGTCCGCGATGGGGCTCCTTAGAGATGACAGCATCCATGTCTTCCCAGACCCGCCGCCACTCACCCTGTGTTCGCATCCGCTGCGTCTCCCGGCAGCGGGCGCAGGCGGCTGCCCATGAATCGACTGACAGTTGCTTCGAGGCAGGTGCTCTGAGCGGGGCTCTCGAGGCGACGGACTTACGCCTTCGACACCTACACACCCTCTCCCTCAGCAGCATGAATGATTGAGCCATCCGCAATCGGAATCCCCACGTGCATAAGGCGTCTGCCTTTTCCCGAATCGTCGACGCCGAGGAAGCACAACTCATAGTTGGTGTACTCCTTTGTGACTTCCGCGGCCTCACGCGCGCGCGCGAGGCTTGGCATCATACGAGGAGCCTATGCACAGCTGGTTTTCGGGGACCAGCCCATCGCAACGCAGCGGAGGCGGGGTCTCCTCTGGACCCTCAACACCACGACAGCATACCGAATGTATCTGTTGGGCACAGCTCCTCTAGCGTGAGGAAAACGATCGTTATGGGATGTGATCAGTGCTATGTGAAAAAGATAGGCTCACGTGAATCCGAATTCTTGTACAGAGACTTGTGCACACGCACTTGCTGGCTTTATGGAGAAAGAGCAGGGCGTGGGCAGGATAAAGGACGGGGTACAGTTCGCTTTCAGGGTTCACTGTCTGAGACACACATTCATCGTATTATGATCCTTGAAGCAAAGCCAGACCATCGCCGCCTCAACCTCGCCCCTGAAAAATGAGGGGAGGGCCTACACCTCTGCGTGTGCTCTCTTGCATGCGCACTGAGTCGCCGTCGCCGGACTTCAAATTCCTTCGCCACACCGAAGTCCTGAAGTCCGGTGCGACAGCAAGTGCCGTGCTGGTGTGCAGGGTGAGGCGCCTCTCTTGCAGAATGCAGACTTCTGTTAAGCATTCAAGGAGCCGGGCCAACGAGCACCGCTTGGCGCCGTTCAGCCCGTCGCCACACTGCCGCGTAGAGCGAAGTTCCGACACAGGATTACGCTCGAAGAGGATAGACGCGCTGTTCCGTCTCGGCATGTGTCCGCTCTCGGCCATGCCGCATCACCCTAACTCTACCCCCCCCCCGCATCGTCACAGGCCCCCATCGCGTGGTGCGAAGAAGCCGTGGACAAGCATTACAGCAATGCGCCGACTCGGTCACCTCAGCACGGTCCCTGCCTACAACTCCGCCCATCCCCGCTCTGCCGGTCGCCACGTGGTGCATCCTCCTCGGGGTGGCCCAGGCGCCCCCCCCTCCACCAGTGGGCCGTGTGGGGGCCCGGTGAGATGCGTTCCCGTCACGCCGGCACTCTGCCCACCACATGGATGGCACAAACATGCCCACCGTGACAGGCCGCTCCGACGCGGCGCCATCCGGGACCTCACCGCCGACATCGGCAGCGCTGAGTCACGCTCACCGCACCCTACGCTGTAGGCGCCTCGCCCTGCTCCCACACAGCGTGGGTAGTGGGCCCTGGATGCCACACACTCACGTGCGCCCCTTCGCCTTCACACTGCGTCACCATCAGGGCGGTGCCCCCCTCCTCGAAAAGAAAGATGAGTCCGCGCCAGGTGCACTGACATGGGCCCGTGTCAATGCGTCTTCGATTGCCTAGCCCTCGACGCGCCGAAAGGGAAGAGGGGAGAGAGATGCGGAGAAGAACCACGAGAAAAGGTGACGGGGGTGCGAGAGGGTGGCCAGCGAACCCCCGAAACAAACAAAACAGAAAGCAAGCGGCGCGCGTGCAAAGATCAACCGCAGCGGCGGCCGAAGTCGCCAAGGGGGAGGGGGGCACGCGGGTACGCGTCACGGGCGAAGAGCCCACCGCATAGAAACCGAAAAAGAAGAAACACAGACACACACAGACACATACGCTTCTCTACAACGCAAGATGAGCGCACGCGCAAGTTTTGTGGTTAGGTGTGCAGAGAGCACACGAGAGAAAGAGAGAGACGAGGAGCGAGGAAGAATGAGGGAGCTGAGTTAGTCAAGGTGAGCACTTCTCCGGCTACTTCAACCTATCCCCCATCCTCGCCTTCTCTTCCATCTGTTAGCGCGCCGCTGCCACCATCTCCATACACTATCACTACAGCAATGCCTTGCAACGCCGCTTCAACATCTGCTTTGCCAGCCTACACACAGCATTGCACAACAGAGGTGGAGGGATGGGCTCACCAAACCAACTCAGCGTGCCCCATATCCCGCCTCCAATGACACATACAGACGTACACGGACACGTTCATTCACATCACCACCTTCCCGCATCATCAGCCTCCTGCGTCGAATCAGTTCAGCGCAAGCTCCAGGAGGGCGAGGCCGAGCATCGTGGGGGCCAGCCACATCATGTGTGTGTGCATTACCAGCCAGTAGGCGATAAAAATCCATCCAGCTACGTGCGCGGAATTGTGTCCGTTGTAGCCCAGCGTGGCGTACCCAGCCGCCCAAATCATAGTAAAGACCGCGATCATGCCCGAGATGACACGATTCACGACAGACACGGTAGACTGCTCCGCCACGATCCAGTGGCGCATGAACATCTTTCCAGGAACTACGGCGGAAACGGTGCGGTGGCTCTGCGCCTGCAGGGCGGCACGTGCCTCAGCGGTCATGTGCTGCGGCAAGATCTTTGACCAGTCGTGCGTTGTGGGCTTGTGGGAGCCAGCGCGAGCGGCCATGCGTAAGGTGCTCAGGGAAGCACTGCTGCCTATCGGAAGGGTGACGCGACGGAACATGTTATCCTGATGTCTACGAGTAATGGTACTACGTGCTGAGTTATGGGTTGAAGGAGCGGTCGCGACGATCAAGCGGCAGCCTACTGTGGAAGCCCTTCCGTATCAGAGGTGGAAAAGGTAAGAAGGAAGTGGGGGTGGGGGGGGGATGCGGTGACGATCTTGGTGGGCGAGAGAGAGAGGGAGGGAGACGCGGCTGGAGATGCGGCGGTGATAGGGGCACAAGTAGGAGTCGGCGTTGCAGCCAAGCAGGGAATGGAAGAGGCAGCGGTCGAGCGCGCCGTGAGGAAGAGACCCAAGTAAGAGGGTATGGCAAGGGGTAGGGGTGTGCCGGAATGCCGTGTGATAGCGCGGCACACTTCCAACTTCCCTCCGCTGGCACACGCTCCGCAAAAGGGGGGGTCTAGCACGAGGCGCGCTAGCGAAACCGAGACCAGGGAGTCGGGCGACGGCAGCTCGGTGCTGTGTCGTGGTGGTGGACTACGCCGTTGTCTGCTGCTTTCATGCCTCTTCAAAACAAGCCGGATCTGAACATCGACGATGAGTAGAATGGAAAGCAAGAGAAAGAGGAGAAAGAGAACTCGACTAGCACAAGCGCGCCCATGCACATACGAGGAGCACACAAACACACGCAACTGTCCACATCTCCGCCAGCGTGGGTGTGGTGTCCGCAAATGTTCTGCTACGCGGCATGTTTGCCTACGCCGTAGCGACTCCTCCTCACGCAAGGCCGCTTGCCGAACGCGGGTGAACTTCATGGGATAAGAAAACGCCAGAGAACTGCACTGCATAGCGGACCTCTCGCAGCACACATCACCTCCTCGCCGTGCTTCCCGTAAGCGGGCGCTGCAGGGAGGCTCGGCGAAACAGGTACGTGATGCTGAGAACGTTCAGCAGCGCGATGACGGCCATGACGAAAGCCTCGGCCACTAAGCGCACCGTCAGCATGGTGAAGATCTTTTCCACCCACTCTCGGATGCCCTGCTCCTTCATCCGAAGCAGGATCTGATCATCGTGCATTCCCATCACGAAGCCATCCGTGCGCGTCATGAGCTTCCGCAGAGGGTCTATGCGGTTCTTCCAGCGCTTGAGAGAGGTCAACCCGACTTCCATCTTGATCACCTTCAGCTCGCCCGAGTAGTCGCGATTGTCGATGCAGTATGCATGTTCCTTGTTCGCGTGCGTCGTGAAATACACGCGGTCCTCGGCGCCATGCTCACCCGCGTAGGAGGCGTAAATCACGTGTCCGTCCACGTCGCGAATGAACACGTCAAAGTCATTCTCTCCCTCCATCACGTGGTAGTGCATGGTCACGCCTTCGTAGAAGTCCTTGCCCATCGAATACAGGCACACCTCTTCCTTCCCCACGTCGAAGGTGAGAGCCGTGATGGTGGGTTTTACCCGCAGCGCTGTGGCGGGCAGCACCGCTGCCACCGTGCAGAGGGCTGCCAAATATGCACACACAACAAAAAAGTGCATGTCTCGTGCGAGACGGGCGCCACGCTCCCACACACACGTACACACACACACACACACAAGGTGAGGAGTGGGAATGGACTGATACTGGAGGAACGGAAAGGCAGAGGAGTGGGCAGCGACTGAGAGAGCAGGTGAGCCCCCCTCTGTGTGCGGTTGGTGGAGAGAGGAGGGGGGGGAGCACACACTTCATACGTCATAAGCTCCGCCATACCCAAGCTCCGAGGGAGTCTGCAGGAGCACGGCGAGAATTGCCCGTGCGAGCCTTCCCTCGGGGAGGACTGCCTGGAGGTTCGCCTCCGTTTCCATTGCTGCCGCACTCTTCTTCCTTTTTATTTTGTGTATGAGATTGGTATGGTACAGGTAAGGAGAGCCGAAATCCAAAGGCGGAGACAGCAGGCGCAAAGAGCGCGCGTAATCTCAGCGGGCACAGGGCTGCGTGTAAGGCACCACGTCGTCCCCAGCCCCCAGCCCCTCCTCCTCTTTTGTGCTCTTTTCACCGGTCGCATCGCGTGTGCTCCGATCGCCAGAGGAAAGGGTGTAGGGGGGGGGCGGGGGGGCGGAGCTTGGAGGAAAACGGTAAAAAAGACACATCCGGTGAGCTACGCACACAATGTGAGACAAAACTGGAGAACCACCCGCGTAACGCCGCACATCAGTGCACATGAGCCTGGCCGTAAAGATATTCTTTTGTTGGTGTGTGTGTGGGGGGGGGAGCACAAGAGGAGAGAGACCCGCACAAAATGGGAAGTGAATAGAGCGTCAACCACAAGAGACCACGTATGCTGCACCATTTCACTCGCCCCTGCGGCGCCGCTGTCTTCCACTTGCAGCTGGCCGCCTCGCCTCACCGCTAGCTTGCAGCGTAAGCCTCCCTTCTGGCCGCTGTGCAAGATAGCGCGTCTGGCGAAACGGCGTAGAGGTCGGCTTTGAAGCGAGGGTGTGTCGGGTCGGCCGCGGAGTTTGGTAAGGTCAAGGACGGGACACGGCTGGCGGCTCGCACGTTTGCCCCGAGCGCAGGACCCAGCCGCTCAGCGGCGACCAGGGACTGTGCTCCCAAAGCCAGGCGGTGATGGTAAAGCTTCGCCACTGCGGAGAAAACCGCGGCGCTCCTGTCCTGCACACCACCCTCGTTGCAAATTTCATCGACTGTACATGTGCTGAGGCCACCAGCATCGAAGGCGCGGAGTGGCTCCTGCACCCCGTCATCTCTGGGTTCCTCGCCTTCCTCTTGCCAGAGACGCCGCTGTATCTTCCCATCCCAGCCCAGCGCGCGCACCGCCGACCGCAGAGCGCGCGCTGAGCGACGCACCAGCAAACGAAACGTCGGTACGGGGACCGAAAACCGTACATGCAGCCGTTGCAGCTCGTCCTCGAGATGCTCCCACTGCGCGCCCACTTCGATATCGAGCGGGTGGTCGACAAGAAGGGAGCGCAGCCCGGCCTCAGCCCTCTGCAGTTCATTGAGTGACACGTTGCAGTAATCAAGTTGGCGTGTTTCGAGAAGGCACTTGAGCTGCAACGCGCACACCACTTCGAGAGGCTCAAACAGCGTCCGCAGCCGCTCCAGGAGGTGCGAGACGCTGATTCCACCACCCGATGCGCGTTCTGCCCGCAGAAATGCAAAGACGACTTCGCAGTCGCGAGGCTGCAGATCGCATTGCAGCACAGCAGCGCAGAGGAATGTGAACTCCTCCACACGTATGTTGTGCAGGCTGAGGCTGCTGCAAAGTGTTTGAAAGTCCTTTACGAGCATCGCCAGCCCGTGTGCCCGCAACTGCCTCAGTACATCGGCTTGACTCTCCATTCGGAGGGCGCAAAACAGCGCCTCATCCACAGGGCGGCGCGAGGCGCCGCTGCCTGCGGAGCGGCTGCGCTGGCTACGTCGCTGTATGACGGCTGCGCGACGTGGCTTGCCCGCCCGCGGAGTGGATGGCTGCGCCGGCTGCTGCTGACCAAAGGCAGACGCGTCATGCGAAAAGAGTCGCACAGAGCCATAGCGCGGCGTCTTCGCGCCACTGAACTTACCGCTTGCAGAGTGGCACAGCACATCGCCTACGGTTTTAGTGCCAGCTGGGCGGCGGGCATGCATCTTTGCTATGCATCACACGCTCACACACACACACACACATATATATATATAGAGAGAGAGAGAGATATACCTATGTGTGCGTGTGTGTGTGTGTATGTGTGCGCGCTCCTGCCTCAGCACTTCCGTATGCAGAGCGTCGAAGGCGTGAGGGGTTACGCAAGAGGAAAATGGGCGATTGCCTCTCCGGCTTCTGTGTCGTTGCGTTGGCAGGCAACAGCCACAAAAAGAAAGCGACCGAGGCGTTGGGTGAGGGCAGAGAGATGCCGGGAGAGGGAGGAGGAGAGCGTGGAAGCAAGGGCAACACACCACCACGGCACAGAAGCAAAGAGGCGCAACGCTTTCGTTCGCAGCGCCGCGTCGTGTGCTGCGCCCACCTGATGCCCTGTGAAAGGAGACAAGCATGCTGCAACATCTGCGGAGTGGAGCAGGTTGTTGAGTGAGTCGACGAGGTAGACCAGCAATACGCAGCCTTCACGGCGCGCGCATGCGTCTGATTGTTTCCTCTTTGCCTCTGGTGCCTTGAGGTATCAGCCGTTCATCGGCTGAGCGTGGTGCGCCCGTATCGGCTACCTTTTCTTTCCTCTTCTAGACCGGTGCGGCGTTCCCGCGCCACGCGCCAGTGCCTGGTGAAGACAAAGAGACGCGTGCACAGGCGAGACAGACATTGCACATGACCCCCTTTTTCCCCTCCTGCTTGAGGTCGACTCGGGGCGGCTTAGTACTTTACTCATACGCAAACTCGTGATGCACACCGTTACACACCTGTAATGAAACGAAGCGAGGCGGGTGGAGAGAGAAGTTCGGCACAGCGGAGGGGGCCGCCTCTTCACCTATACCGCCCACACCCCTTCCCCTGCCTCCACACGCCTCTCTTACCTCTTCTTTGCCATCTTCTTCTCCGCGTTGCGAAGAACGGTCATATTCTTCTTGAGCTCGCCGTTGAGCAGCGCGCGCGCCTGCGCCGACCGGTCCAGCAGCAGCTGTAGCACCGCCGCCTTGAGGTCGGCAGGGTGGAGAGCGCCGCTGCCGCAGTCTGCCACGAGGGCCTCTGGCGTGTTGTAGCTTACGTTGCCACCGTTGGCCTCCCCGCGCTCGATGCTGAGGGCTCCATGCTGTGCGAGAAGGTGCTGGGCAACCGATATGACCGGATTGGCCTCCTCGTTCGGCGCCGAGTACGCCTTCTTAATTTTACGGCGGATGTCCATGTCATTGTCGTCCAGGTATAGGACGTCGTCGGCACCGAGCACCGCTGGGGCGGCGCCAGGGCGGTGCAGCGCCGGGATGCGTCCCTCCAGCGTCTGCACGCAGTCAATCCGCTCCTTCGTGTACTCGCGGGCAAAGGCGTTGATGTGTCCATCCAGCGAGGTTGAGATGACGTGCGAGACGGATAGCATCAGAGCCGTGGCAACGCGCATGAGGGCAGCAATGACCTGACCAGCGTTGCGTACCTCTCCCCCGTACAGCTCCTCGACGTGGCTCAGCAGGTTCTTGCGTGCAATGCCGATTACACTCACCCAGAAGTCGTCGCAGTTGCCGAGAATGACCTCGTTCTCCGTCACGATCTTCACCGAGCTCGGCAGTCCATACGCCTTGAGAAGCGCACAGTTCACCTGGAGGGCGGCCGAGATGTCTTTCTCCACCCCGGTGATTTCGTCGCTGGCCACCGCCGACCAGTCAGGCAGCACCAGTGTCACCGTGCCCTCCGGGTGGGCGGCGATGAAGTCCTTGGTGACTTTGATCATCCCTTCCGCGACATCCAGCGGCACCTTCAGCAGCGCCGGCATCCACATGCACGCGTGCGGCTTTGCGGGGGCGGCAGGGAGCGCTGTCTCGGCCAGTGGAAGGGTCGCGCCATCTTTACGGTACGACTTCACCGCCTCCAGCAGCTCGTGAGCCTCCTCGTTTGACGCAAAATGTTGGCGCACGGGCTCCAGCAGGGCGTTCACCTCATCAATCAGGCACGACTTGAGGGCATCCTCGCTGACCTCGTCGCTCACAAAAGCCTGCTCGAGGTCCTCGTAGGTCGCGTAGGTGGTGCCGTCAATGGTGGCCGCAGCGCCGGGTCGGGCGTAGACGACACACTGGAAGTAGTCCAGCACCGGGTTGCGGTCGTCCGTGGCGACCGGCGCCCCGTCATCTGTGATGGCGCTGGCGGACTGCTTGACGCGCGGACAGTAGGCCTGACGGATCTTACGTGCCACATCCTCCTCGGTGTCTTCCATGAAGATGGCACTGTCCGGGTCACTCTTGCTCATCTTCGCCTGCCCCTGCTTCAGACCGGCCAGCATGTGGTGTGACAGAATGACCGGCTTCAACTTGCGGCCGATCAGATCGCAGTACTCGCGTGCGAGCATGTTCACCTTGCGCTGGTCCAGGCCCAGCTGGCAGATGTCGGCCTTGAGAAAGAAGATGTCGCAGCACTGCATCAGCGGGTACAGCACCTGTGCCGCCGTCAGCGTGCCTTCCGTCTTGCCCATGATGGTGCAGCACTTCTTGATGCGGGCGATCGTATTCTGGCGGCCAATGTCGAGCACCATGCGCCAGTACGTGTCGGCGTGGCTCGTGATCTCCTCGCTGCTCCATAAAAACAAAACCTTGTCCATGTCCATGCCCGCCGCCTTCCACACCTCAATAAGGTACCTGCCAACAATGCGGATCTTCTCCAGTTCGCCGCCGACCTTGTCGTTCATGAGCGCAAACCAGTCCGCCACCCAGAAGACAAACTCGCACCCGGCGGCGGTGCACTTGTTGACATTGACTGCCTTGAAGATACCCTGAGCAATGTGCATGCGGCCGGAGGGCTCGAAGCCATCGTAGCAGCGAATGAGCGGCTTCTTTTCGATAAGGTTGCGCAGCTCACTTTCCTGAATGCACTCCTCTCCGACGCTGCGGAGGAGCTTGTAGCGCTCGTCCGTGTTCATGACGGCATGCGGCGTGCTCAGCGGACAAAACGACAGCGCACACGCCGGAGCAGATCCTGAAGGGGGCGGGCAACGGCGCGGGCAACGAAGCGGCAGGCGGCGGAGAGGTGCGATGCGGTGGCGCGAAAGGCAAAACGTTTTGGGGGCGTTGTGCGTCTTATCGTTCGCTTTCTTTTGTGTTCTACACGATGGCTCTGCGCGCATGTGCGCTCGCCGGCGTTGGTGGGCGTGGTCGGAGGGGGGAGGTGGCGCGGGGAGTGATCCCATAGGCAGCGGACAAGGAGGTCGGGGGAGGAGGGAAGGAGCAGCGTGGCAGAGAATGTGACGGCAAGCCAAAAACGGAGCGCTGATGAAAGGGGCGAGTAGCAGTGGTGGTGCTGGTGGTCTGAGCACGCACGTCGATGGACCGTGGACGACGGGGTGGAGGAACCCGTCCTGCGGCCAAGAGCACACCCACAACACAGGACGCGAAGGACGCTTGTGTCCAAGTGGAAGGGCGAGACATACGCACCACAGGCGACGGCATAAAGTTCGGTTTGCGGCACCCGACACGACGAAGACCGAATGCAACGCAGAGGGAGTCGAAGGTGCTGGGGTGTGGCGTAGTGAAACGGAGACACCACGGCGTCATGTTGATGAAGACGCCGCGGTGTCGCTTGCCCGCGACTCGCATGGGTGCGGCCCGTCACCTTGTAAAGCGTTATCAGGTCTCTCTCACAAGCGAAGTTCACGATACACTGGCGGGTGCTGCCGTTCAATAGCGCCCATGTGCTCGACCGTCATGGCGTCGGCAGAACCACAGTCACGCACAATAACGTCGGTGTCGTAGCGAGCAGACGCCGAGTAGGTGAGCAGCATCAAGCCATATGCGTCAATACGATGCCTCGGGACAAGAGCTGGCCGCCCAGCGAGCTGCGCGCCACCCAATAGCCTGCAAGAACGGGAGCGGCTGTCCGTGTCCGTGAACGCGCGGATGCGCCCCTGCTATACACGAGAACCGTGTTGTAGCGCAAGGCGGAAATGACGACGAGCCCCTCATACTCGCCGTTACCGGTATGGTCTACTGTCAACTGCACCGTGCTCCACTTGCCTTCATCTCCGACTTCCGGCTGTGGGAAGAGAAACCAGCCGGCGTCGCAGTCAATGAAGCGCTTCACCTTCCCCGTCTTCGGGTCGCGGTGTGTGTGTTGGGGGGGGGGGGGCAGGCACGATTCCTCAAGCTCCCGTCCTTAAAGGCGTGCCACGAAAGTCTTGCCTTTGTCCGCTCACCGTCATGAGCTCGCTGCAGCGAGTCGGACAGAAAGCACTCCGGCGTGCTTCGACGAGTCCCCCAGGGTCACAGCAGTTTTTCTCGAGCCTTCACGCGATGCTGAAGCGGTCTGCGAACATGGCGTAGCGGGAGATGCCGATGTAATCTGTCAAAACGCCTATCGAGGAAGCAGCACAGACTCTAGGCGACGGTACACATGGAGCCATGGGCCTCGTAGCTGATGCCCAGCACCCAAACATTCCGCACGCAAGCCGCCTTTTTCGAAAAGAGCGACAGTACCAGGGTGGATGTAGTTCCCCTCACTCATGACATCTCCCTCGACGCTGTCCCGGGAGCCGCCTATACCCCGCAAGGTGGGTGACAGAGCCGATCTCTTGAAGTGGGTGGTTTACCGCTGGCTACTGTCGCTGCTGACGGTGACGCTGCACGATGGGAGAGAGACGCGGCTGTGGAGATGGCAGGGGTGCCGACCGCCGCCGGGAGGACAAAAGAAAACGCTTCGAAACAACACCGGGATCTTCTCGTTGCTGCTTTTTGCCCTCGATCGCGGCGCGCGACGCAACGGCGGTGCCGACGCTTCAGGGGAGCCGTCGTCTGTGTGTGCCTGTGCATGTGCATGCACATGTGTGTGTGTGTGTATGTGTCGTGGATTCGCGCAGACACAAGTCAGGCCATGCAGCGCAACGACAGGAAACGAGGCCCGATCGTCCAAGGAGACCGTGTGCAGCCCACGCGTTCATGTTCATCGGTGCTGGAAAGCGGAGAGGAAAAGGTGAGAAGAACACGTTTGGCATCTACCCTTGCGGTGGTGGTGGTGGTGGTGTGTGCGTGTGTGTGTGTGTGTGGGGGGGGGGGCATTGTGAAAAAGAAGGGGGGCAAGATTCATCGCGAGCTCAGTGTGTCGGAGGCGTTCGTGCGCGGTGCCGCACTATCGGCTAGCAGGGCCGTCGTTTACTGATCACGTGGGCAGTGAATAGATACACCGCGTACGAACGAGAAGCGCTTTGTTGTACCGCGACGCGCCGCGGGTGAGCACCGCTCGAGTAGCTCGCGCTCACCACGATCCTCACATGTGGAATAATCTTCGGGGCAGAGGACATGAGCACACACATCTCATCGTCAGGAAGTTGAACTAGCGAGCGCGTTTCAGCGCGATATGCGGAGACATAATACGAACGCAGAGGCCCTCACCGGTGTAGCAGCCAAGCGCGCACACATTTTTTTTTTCAGTCGCACGCAGGTGCACACTTAAAGCGAGAAGCAAGGAAAAGAGAAAAGCATGGAAAATGATAACAGGAAGCTGGGCGAGCCACAGCCGGTGTTATCATACGGAGCACTAAACCCATCCACAGGCAGCGTCTACACTTGCCACATGGAACGCACGCATGGGGCTGCATCTCGGATCGCATTCACCACCCGTGGTCACCGCCGTCTTCGGTGTGGAAAAGGACGGGATCGGGTCGGTTGGACGGAGAGTCGCTGCGCCAGTTGTGATCCCGTCCACCCTCCCACGCTGTGCTGCACACATGTCTATACACATACAGAGTCGCAGCGACGCGAAATCGCAGCGGCACACCTGCAGAGCTCGTGAACGTCTGTATAGGTATGTGTAGGTGTGGGAGAGGGACGGGCGGTGGTAGGTCGCACAAGAGTTGTTCCGCATCGCACAGACAAGGGGTTGTCAAGGGAATACGGGGGATATATAGATATAGCCGAGGAGAGGGCCTTTAGGGGTGGTGGTGTCACTTGCCGTTGATGTGCTCCTCGCGTATGAAGGGAACGCGGCACTCGAGCAGCATGTTGCTGTCCGGCGGAAGCCCAATCATGGCACGCAGCACGTTCTCGATGGCCGCCCTCTGGCGATTGAGCGCGTTAACGACCGGCGTGCCCTCTGGCACGGCAGGCGCCTTGAGCAGGTAGGACAGAATGGACAGCACCGTCTCCATATGCTCGAAGGACGCTGGCGGCGGCGTCTGCGTGTCGTCGCTGGCGCTGATCGTGACGCGCTCCATGAGCTCGGTGAGCACGATAAGGTCAATGATGAGCGGCGCTGCAAGTAGCGAGTCCTCGCAGGTGTTGTGCAGCACGACTGTCTGCTGGCCACCCATGAATATGGAGAAGGTGTACTCGTCTAGTGCGCGCTTGCTGTCCCCAACGTAGGGAATGTACTTGATGACGATGCAGTGGTCCGGCTTTCGCGCACCTTCGGGGAAGAGCACCTGGTTGGACTTGATCATGTCGTCCACCACGTTGCTCTTGGTAATCTCTTTCGAGCAGAACTGCTTGTGGCTGGACAAGTTGTAGCCATCGTTGTTGCCGAGGTGGTTGTAGCTGGCGATGCACTCGGGCTTGATGCCGGCGCCGACAAAGAACTCCACCAGGGCGCTCTTCATCTTGGTCTGACCGCTCTTGAAGTCGTCACCGCCGACGAAGACCTTCGCCTCGCGCGCCATCTCCACCAGCCCGGGGCACAGCGTGTTTTGCGGCGCGCCGTTGATGAAGCTGCACTTCTCGAGAACGGCTGCCATCGCGTACAGTGTGGACGGCGCCAACTCCGACTCGTTGCGCTTCACCGCCGCCAG
Organism: Leishmania major strain Friedlin; assembly: GCF_000002725.2. Taxonomy (NCBI): domain Eukaryota; phylum Euglenozoa; class Kinetoplastea; order Trypanosomatida; family Trypanosomatidae; genus Leishmania; species Leishmania major. The sequence continues at coordinate 567,413 of NC_007255.2, read as the reverse complement.
CAGGTTCTCGGCCGTGTCGTGGACGCCGTCGCGGTGCTCGCTGAAGCGCTCTGTATTAGCAGTCCACAGCACAATCACCTTTTCCAGCTCGTTGGCCGACTTGAAGTCGCGGATGTCCTTGCGCACCTGCTCCACTGCCTCCCAGCGGTCGCACGTGTCGAGCACATTGTTCGCGCGATCCTTCTGGTTTGCCGCGACGAAGTCAATGTCGAAGATGGCCGGCAGCGGGCACAACTTTTTCATATGATCGTAGAGCGCGTCCTGCACCTGCACATCCAGAACGGCGGCGCGCCGCATCGCGTCGCCGAGGTTCATGTTGTTGCAGTCCCACCCGCCGATAACCAGATTGTCGGGTGACACCATCGGCACCAAGTCCTTGAGCGGCACGAAGACCTCGTCCATGTCGCGCGTCATGCCCAGGTTGATGGTGCTGGACTGAGTGATGGAGCCAAAATAATTGGCCGACTGCATGCCGTGCCGCGTGCGCCACTTCAGGCCCAGCTTGTTCGCAAGGATACCCGCTGTCACTGTCGTGCCGTTGTTGCCGCACCAGCCGACCAGCATCACGCCCACGCGCGGCACCTGGCGCGCCGTGCGGAACAGCAGTTGGCACTTCGTCGGCTCCACCGACACCGTGCCGTCTGTGTTGCGTCTCACGCGCGTCGTGGCATAGTCATACAGCGACTCGATAACCTCAGGCGTGTACTTCACTTTGTCGCTCTTCACGTGTACTGCCGGCATCTTTCAGTGGTGGTGATGGAGAAGGAAGTGTGTGAGTGGAAGGGGAGAGGGGGGGGAGATGCGGAAAGGGAGCGAAGAGCGTGGGGGGGGGATACTGCAGAGGCTGAACAATGGAATGGTAACTGATGTGCGTGCTTGCGTGTAATGAGGTGTGGCACTGCAGATGGGCGTGAGCGGTGCAGTTCCGGAAGAGCGAGTACCAAGTGGATAGGGCTGCACGAGAGAGAGAAAGAGGAGAGTGGAGAGAAAGACGAGAAGGGAGGGGAGGATGGCAGATGGGCAGGCAGCGCGCCACCGACAAACTGTTCGCACGCCTGCCTGGGGTACCGGCAGGCGTCACGGGAGGGGTGCCGAGGGCATGCAGTTGCGGAGAGCCACTCCGAAAGTGCGGCGTTGTCGTGGGAGAGCGCGGGAGGGGGAGCGAGGCAAAGTCGTAGGAGGGAAGGGGAAAGGGGGCCGTGATCGCCATTGGTGGGTGGAGTTGAGCTCTCTATTTCATCCTCGCGTGAACCAGCGCTCGTCTCGCAGCACGTCGTCCGCTTCGGAGAACGAGCCACTCATAATTCCCGGAGCAGCGCGGAGCGGCGACGCGCGTCCGCCCAGCTAAAGCGTGTCGCTGTGTGAGATTCACGAGAAACCGAGAAGGAGTGAAAGCCGAGGCGGCCAACAGAAACAGTTGCGTGTGATGACCGCAGAGAGAGGGGGGCGGGAGATGTTGAAAGATCAACGATAGGGCCGCGCTGCCAGTGCATGCCCCAGCAAGCTCTGCGCGCGGCGCCCGCGCTTCGTGTCGTTCTACGGCTCCTCAGCCGTGTCGCCGGTCGTCGAACCATCTTGCCTCCTCCTGACAGCGATTGGACTCTTTCTTTGCAGTGCGGCCCTCCACAGCGATGTGGTCGCAGATGCGCGCAGAGGGGATCAACAGGAAGCTCAGCAGCTTCGTCAGCGGCGGCAGAAGGAAAATGCCCCACAGCAGGCAGCATTTCGAAGGGGTCCGCGTTGCACGTGGCCACGCCTTTCGACACGATCGGCTACACCTTCTCCAAAAGGATCGAGCCCGTCGTGTACGCCGTGCTCGCACCAAGGTTTCCGCTGCCGGCGACGATGGCGCAGACCATGCTCCCCGAGCCGCGCGGCCAGACATGCAACAGCAGCAGCACCATCGTCACGCAAGCAAGGCAGGAGAACGCCTCATACACGATGGCGTCGCGCGTTGTGTACATTGCGTGGTCGCGGGTGACGATGGCGAGGTTCTAGCGATGGACAGTGACAAAGCCAAAGACGGAGGCGACGACCGGTGCGAGGGTGGCGACAAGGGCAGTGGACCGGTAGCTGGGCTTGGAGAAGATGCGCAAGAAGGCTGCCACGCCCGCAACACCAGCAAGGCCGCCAATGATAGACGCAATGGTGCTGTAGAGGACGCGTGTGAAGTGCCGCCCGCCCCCCTCGGGCACCATCCCGCCTCGGCTGTGTAGAAGTTGTTCACCACACCGGGTATCGGAATGTACTAGAGCATGACGCAGAAGAGGAAGCAGGTGGTCTTCGCAGCCGCAAGGCTGCACGTCCAGAAGGCCGCTGCGTAGCACGACAGCACCACCGAGTTTTGCTGAGGTCACTGTCCAAAATACAGCCGGCACCGAGAGCGACCGTGCACTTAGCGCCCACTATCTTGCAGGACTCGGCGAAGGGGGCAATGCGCTTCGTCGACGGAAACGCAGTAAACATGTGCACGTTGTACAAGTGCAGTGGTGTTGAATCCTGCTGGGAAGTCAATCTTGGCGGTGGCCCTGCTGCTGCTGCAGCGTCGGCTGCGCCTCTCAGCTTCTAGAGCCGTTGGTCTGTTGAAGAGGTCGACGGCGCCGTCCGTCACAACGGCGACAGCATAGCGGCGTGCCAACAAGCACGAGCACTTTTCGGGCGCGCCTTGTGCCTTGTGCGGAAGGGCGAGCAGAAGCGCCGGAGTGAAGCGGCTCCGCACGTCGGAGGCTGCCGCTGGTGGTAAAGAGGTGCTTCGCGGGGGTGCGACCAACCGCAACGCCGCATATGTACAAGCTCAGCCGCGTGGACGGCAGAGTGAGCGGTGTGTCGCCATCTGTGGCCTCTTGCGTGCGCGCATCTACAGGGAACACCGCCAGATCGCCGATGTGAGGTTGATCAATGTGGGCAACCGGTCCAGGTGAGGGATAGGTGGAAAGATGGGAGAAGAGAGGGCATGTGTGCAGAGAGCAAGGGGGCGCTGATACACGTGGAGTACTACTAACGGTGCAGATGTGAACGTGACCTGCAAGAAAAGGTGGTGGAGACACACCATGAACCTCGTCGTCCGTGAAGAACATGACGCGCGGGGAAGCTGAGGATCAGCACAAGCCGTAAACCAGCGCAGTTCGGATTGCACGCGTGCTGTAAAAGTGTAGCGTTGCAGACACCTCTAAACAGGCACGCTGCCCTGCTGCGTGCGGTAGTACAAGATAGATGAGTCGGGCATCGCGAGAGAGAGGCACACACGCGCACACACAGCCGCCTACCGCCATCGGGGCGGCAAGTCGGCGCCCGTGTTGAGGTTGGAATGGCTCTGCTGCGGAGGGCGGGGCGAAAGAACACAAGGGCAGCCAGGAGCCCCGGAATGGCAGCAGCTGCAAGCGGCAACGTGCCGTTGTCCTTATCTCCGTGGCAAACGCAAGAATGGGCACAAGCACCTTCTGCCCGTTTCTCGTTTGTCCGGCGCGTCCTTCTACATGGAGTCCCACACCATGCCCTCACCGCCCTGCGTGACCTCCTCCAGGCTGCCCCACACTGGCGCCGAGCTCGTCAGGTCCGCCTGTGCCTGCTGAATGTACCTCTGGTGAAGTGAGAAGACGCCGTCGGGTGTGATGACGTTCTCGGATGTTGTGCGGATGACCGAGTCGGCAGTGTCCTCCGGCGACGTCAGGGACGGCCCTTCAGGCAGCTCTGCGTTGCTCGAGGTGACAAAGTGGTTCAGCAGGTCCACGGAATCGAGGCCGCACGGCAACAGCGCGTGTGGGTGCATTCGTGCAGAGCAGACGCGTAGGACGTCGCTCGGCACCGACGCGTTCGGGTCCTTGCCGCTGTACAACACGTACGCGATGTACGCCCACAGGCCCTTATAGAAGGGATTCACCAGTGCCGAGTTGGCATATTCGCCCTCGGCGCCTGCGGTCGTCATGGACACGCGCGAACACACCGACGCCAGAGCGGCTCGGTGGTAGATGGCGTACTGACGCACTAACTGTGACACCAAGCCCAGCAGTGACTGCCGCGAGTTCCGCATGGCGAGGCGCAGCCCAACCGGGATGCCGAGGCGATCGAGCAGCGCCTCATTTTCAGCGGTGCCGCTCTCCGTCAGCCCCAGCGCTCGCGAGGCACGGTCGAGGTTCTCGATCTTGGTGCACACAATGACGCTGCGCATAGTGCACACCGTACCGGCAGAGGCGGGCACACGAAATGTAGTGCTGTTCACCTTGTCCATGTTCGCCGCCGGGTCCTTGAAGAGAACGTCAGGCATGCATTCCTTAGTGGAGAAAGGGGAAGAAGCGGCGGTAGTAGCGCCTGCAGTGCCGCTGCTGCTGCTGCCACTTGCTAAGTTCGTCCGCACGATGCGCAGCTTCTGCTCCTCGGCCAACCAGTACTCCTGCTGCGCCGCGGCGAGCTGCATGCGGCGCACCTCGTCGTGATTCGGTGCGTGGGTACGCAGTAGGTTGGCTACATAGCTCTCTAGCGTCGAGTAGCAGTAATCCAGCTGTTGGCGAATCGTCGACACATCACTGGCATCGACCACCATGAGAACGAGCGCCGACTCGACGTGATCGAGCGTGGGCAGAGCCATTGACAAGGCGCCGGCGTTGTCACAGCAAAAAAACTCCGTTGTGCGGCGCACCGTCCCACCAAGAGGAGTCATCAGGAACCCCGCAGATGCGCGCTGAGTGGCAGAGACGGAGTCGCCGCCAGCGGCACCGCCATCGTGCACAACTCGCGTCGGCACTCGCTGAACCACGTAGTCATAGCACACACCCGATCCGTGGGACAGTGGGTTCGCACGGTCTTGCGGCCCCACCCCCGTGCATCGTTGGAGCGCCCCACCACTCGAGTAGGCGCCGGGCATGTCACATCCGCCGATGTGCTGGTTGGGGAAGAGAGCTGCATCCTCGTCATCGTCGGACTTTGGGTGGTACAGTGGCTGCCGGTCGTTGTCCGCCGTGACGGCGTCGCGCTCGTGGCCGCCGTCAGCGGCATCATCGCTGCCGGCATGCTGCGCCTCCGCTGCGAAGCACAGTCGTCGGCAGAGGGTGCGCTTGCCGCTGAGCGGGCGTCCGACTAAGATAACACGGCGCGACGTGTGCTGTGATGGCATCGACTCCGGGGCGGGAAGGTCCAGCGCTGCCCACAGAGCAGCAGGGTCCAACTCCACCGCCTCCATGTCATTGACTGCGAACTGAGAAGCAACAGGCACCGGTGCCTTGGAGCTGCGTGGCGGCACCGGCGACGCGGTGGAGCTTGCCGTCACGCCGACACCGCTGCCATCCTCCTGGGCAAGTGCACGCGGCGAGGCCCCGGCGGGCTTCTGCGAGCTCGGGGCAAGCATTGGTAATGGTGATTCTACCAAGTGCCAACTTCTAAACAGTAGTGTAAGAGAAAAGGAAGAGCTGTCGAGGCACCACGCTGAGGTTACTGTTCCTTTCGGAGAGCGTGAGTGGAGCAGGAAACGGATCAGTCGACGCCGGCTGGTGGACTGCGACCCTGCACACGCACGCGCGGGAGAGCGAGAGAGGCAGGGGACAGCCGGAGCGGGTGTGCTGCAGCGCAGCCAACGGCAGGAAGTGGAAAAGGACGAAAGAGGTGCAGGGACGTGGCTAGCAGCCGCACGCAACACACCAGGCAAGCGTGCACGCGCACGCGAGCGCAGCAATGTTCCTGCGCACAATCGCAGCGAGACGAAACGCAGAGAGACAACTGGAGAGAGGGGGAAAGACAGCATGTGAATACCACATGCTCCACAAGACGTGTACAGCTGCATTACACAAGGGAGAAGCAGAGGTCGCAGGTCCGCCTTGTCTGCACCCTCCGCCCTCGCCTCCCTGCTGCTCGGCTGACACCCTCCTCCAACATCTGCGAGGGATGTGTGAAGTGCGACCAAGGGGGCACAGGAACACGAGAGGCATGGCGCGCCGTCTTCGCCGTGTCAGAGGGAATCTTGAGCAACTGAGACGGAGGCGATAAAACACAGGAGGGTTTTGGGGGGAGCTACGGCTTGCATCCATGGATACAGCAGTAATACGTTGCGTGTGCAACGAGTGCGGTGATGCGCGCCTCTCCCTCACAAGCACGCGTCACCGCCCGCTTTCCTTGCTAAGCTGCTGCACCTCTTCTATTTCGTTATACATATATATATATATTGTTTTCTTTACGTGCATTTGCGAAAGCTAAAGAAGGCCTTCGCCTCCGTACTTCCGTGGTCGACCGCACGTCTCTCGCGAGACCCAACCAGGCTCACCCGCACAACCCAACGCCCGCAGCTCTCTGTTTCAAGTTAACGCACATGGGATTGTGGTACTAGTTATACGCATGCCTACAGATACACAGACATGTACATCCCTATATACATATATATATATATATATATGTATACGTACATATATCGGTGCACGTATGTATCGGTGTGCACGAATTTTAGGAAGGAATATAAAGAGCTCACTGGAGAACCAAAAAACAGGGCACGATAAAGTGTGCGGTGATCTCAGGAGAGCAGACAGGGCAAGGAGTCGGCGTTTGACAGCGGTATTGTGGCTCGTGAAGGAGCGAGGCGGGGTGCTGCAGGAGCAGCCTGCAGCAGGTGAGAGCCAGCGGAGCCGACGCCAAGCAACCCACTAATGTGAAAAATCCCTCCGTCGTCCCTCGTCGACGGCTTCAGCAACACCTCCTTACGTAATATCGGCATGTGCCGTTCGAGTTCCACCTAGGCGCTCTTCCGCTTCTCCCGACCACGTCCGTACTGCTCCATGTGGCGGAACGTGCTCATCATGTTCTCCTTAATCGTCTGGTAGTGGGTGTAGGTGAAGCCACGTTCCTCGCAGAACTCGCGCACAATCGGCGCCAGGTAGGCGTAGTAACCATGGTGCACTCGTGGGAATAGGTGGTGCTCAATCTGGAAGTTGAGACCACCGTTTATCTGACCCCACCACCAGCCACCAAAGTTGCAGCTCGTCTCCACCTGGCAAGCGACGAAGTCCTGTCCGTCGCTTGTGCCGACCTTCTTGGCGCCGTCGAAGTTATGCGACAAGAGGAAAAAGTAGGCGAGGTAGAAGCCGCCAAACGCGTACTGCAGCACACAGCTCATCAGGCCGTCGCAGAAGCTTGTTGCGTGCAGGAAGTTGCACAGGAGACGGTACGGGATGATGGAGAGCATGCACAGGCTCACGACCCACTGCGTCTTGATGAGACGCTGCTTCTCACTCGGGCCCTTGGCGAGGAAGATAATGTTGAAGAGCACGTGCACCGGACCAAAGACGGCCTCGAGAAAGAAGATGTAGAACTGCTGCAAGCAGTGAGCCAGCCTGACCGGGATGCCGCTGTGCAGGCGAAGCAACGGTATTTCGAGGTCGGCGTCACGCCCCGGCTCATTAGTGTAGACGTGGTGAACGTAGTCGTGGTTCACAATCCAGCTGATACTGCTACCACCAAGCAGATCCTGCGAGAGCCCCAGAATGCGGTTGACGCGCCAGTCGCAGCTCAATGCGCCGTGGTTGGCGTCGTGCTGAACGTTCAGGCCGACCATGGCCATAGAGAGCGACTGGATAACGGTCAAGAAATACGCGCGGCGGTAGAACAGGGAGTAGAGATCGAGCCCGAGCATCACCGCTAGCCAGGTCGCCGCCTTTAGGTAGAAGTACCACGGTGCAAAACCCTTGGTTGGTGCAATAATCGGTTGAATCCTCTTGCACAGCTGCAGGTAGCTGTCGTAGCTCGGCTGCTGGCGTTGCTCGATTAGACTGTCGGGGTGCACTTGATCCTTTGGCACCTGGTACTTTTCGTAGAGCGCGTGGGGGAAGCGGCGGCGGTGGTAGGACAGGAAAATAGCCGTGCACTCCCGGCCGTTGCAGAGGCGCACCACCATCGCACCGCCAGGGTGCATTAGCGCCAGCTTCTCCGTGTCGTAGTAGATGCCGTCGATAGACAGCACATCCTTCTTGAGGTCGGGCATGGGTTCGAGAGTGGATAGATGGGAGTGGCAACACTGGTTCATTGTTGATTTTTTTCGTATTCTGTATGATGTGTCGATATGTATATGGATGTCTGCATGCGCGTGCGTGCGTGTGTGTTTGTGTGTGCGCGCACGTATGGCAGCAGACAGGGTCAGTACACTTCGAGGCTGCAAATTCTTATGTGTGTGTGTGTGTGTGTGTGTGTGTGTGTGTGTCCGCAAAGGCGTTGCTGTAGGTGTTTGGGCGTTACTCGTCGCGAGGATAGGGCGGGTTAGGTTGGGTTATGTGAAGAGGAGAACAACAGTAACGAAAACAAAGACAAGCGTGGTGACCGTGCGGCCCGACGGAGTCCAACAACAGACGGGAGCGCTAGCGCACAGAACAGGAAGAAACAGGCAAAAACAAAGGCGTGCGTCGTTGTGTGATGCCCATCCAAGGAGACGCACGCCGGGCAAGAGGCAGACACGTTGACGGATGTGTGTGCGTGAGCACGTGACTGGGGAGTGTGCAGGCAACGGAGGGGGTTGTTGGGTGGGTGAGGAGGAGCCACAGGCCTTGAAGGCACGCCCACAACACAACGAAACACGAACGTTAAAAACCAGACCCCCCCCCTCCTTTCACCCCAAGACAAGCGAAAGGGGGGATAGAGAAAGACGGCTGTGTGTTGTGACGTTACTCCAACAACGAGGTGCGCGAGTGCAGGACAGAGACACACACAGGGAAAAGGGGAGTGCAAGACAAGCGCACGAAAACGACGACGATACGAATGTCTGTTAAGAGGACGAGCGACGGAGAGGTGGAAGAGCAGACCGCTGTTGCAACCCAACAACAAAAAGAGGTACCCGCGGTGTGTGTGTGTGTGTGTAATGCGGCGCGGTGGTGAATTCCTGAGACACGCAGATGGGAGGAAGAGGAGGAGAAAGAACGAATGCGGTTGACGAATGTGCAGAGACATCAAAGACACAGCAACGTAGAAGAGGGCTTCCCGTGCGCCTGTGTGCGTGGCAGCCACGTGTGGGAATCCGCTCAAGCGGCGGGCGCGAAATACGCGTCGACGCACCCATAAAGATGGCACACAAGAGAACAACAAAAAAAAAATGGGCACGCGCACACGTTCCTCACCGAGCGCCTATCCTTCACCCCCCTCCCTCCCTCCCTCCCTCCCTCCCCCATCATCACCTCAGCACGCATACGTTTGCGTATGTATATACGTGTGTATGGGTAGGCGTGAGTGTGCATGCGCCAGCCTTCCCTGCAGTGAAGGTGTCCAGTAAGGACACGCATGACTCCCTCTCTCTTACGAACGCCCATGGGTACGCAAGAAAGAAAAGAGTGTGTGCTGTTATCACATCCTGCAACTTACCGTGACACGTTGGATAATGTTCTTCTGTTCGGCTACTCCTGTGGTTGTTGGTGGACATCTGCTCTCGCTGTACACATACAGGTCAAAAACAGCCTCCTAACGACAGTAGCACAGAGACGGGTGGTGGTGACGGTGGTGGTGGTCATGGAGGCTACCACCGGCGCCTTCGAGGAAGTCAGGTACACGCCAACGCTTGTGTACGCGCTCACTCCGAACGCAAATCTAACCTTTTCCCGCCTGGCCGCCTTCGCGTGTGTGACTTTAGTCAACTGTGGTCGCACTCTCGGCTCCCCCATCTCTTGCCATATTCTCCTTGCCCCGGAACCTGAACCCCCCCCACACACACACACACACGCACGCACGCACGCACCCCTTCTCCCCGCTTGATCAAGCTGACGCATGTAGTGGCATGGCGACAGTGGACAGGGCAGCGGACGTTGAGGCAGAGAGAAAGAACGGTGGCAACTCAAGGAGCGGAGAACAACAGACACACTTAGGCAACGCACCCATCACAGCAGAGGGAATCGCGACACATCCCGCGTCGCACTCATCAGTACACCCCGAACGCTTGCGAGAGCCCACCAAACGTTGGTAGTGAAGACAAGGAACAACTGAGAATGACGCGAGGTAGTGACGCCCGGCGTGCCCTCATGTTCTCCTTTGCGTATATGGCCGTGTAGCATGGAAACTAGATAATGAAGTAAGCACACATACACACAGACCAGGACGACGCGTAGTTGGAGTACAAGTGGCGAGCAAGATAACGCAGCAGCGTATCAAGATGTGTGTGCGGAGGGGGAGGCGAAGCAAAATGAGCGCCTCGCCAAGCATGTTCATGTGCAAACGCCGGCAACGGCTAATTCTCACGGTTGAAAAAGAAGAACTGCTGATGAACGCCGCCGTCGCGCTGCTGATGGAAGCCGCCAGGGAAGCCGCCGGGGAAGCCGCCAGGGAAGCCGCCGGGGAAGCCGCCAGGGAAGCCGCCGGCAAAGTGGCTACCAAAAAACGGCTCGCCCCGCTGCCCAGCTGGCTGGTTCACGTCCTCGCCACTGTCGTACCGGGCACGCTTTTCTTCGTCCAGCAGAACCTCTTTCGCTTCGTTCACGTCACGGAACATCTTCTCCTGCTTCTCGCGCTCCCGATCCGTCATGTCCTTCGAGCGCAGCTGGTCTGGATGGCTTGACTTGGCGAGCTTGCGGTACGCACGTCGAATTTCCTGCGCCGACGCTGTCTTCTTGAGACCCAAAATCTTGTAGTAGTCCTTGCGGGGGCCGGTGCGCTTCAGTTTTTCGATCTTCAGTCGCATCTCCTCCACCTTGCCGTCGTGCTGTCGTATCTCGCGCGCCTTCTGCAGCGCTGCCTCTGCCGCGGCTATGTTGTCGTCGAGCAGGTGCAGCTCCGCCAAGCGGATGTGTGCATCAAAGACAGTAGGGTTGTTCGCGCCATCGTAGCGGTCCACGAGCGCCTGGCACACACGAATGCCCTCGTCTGTGCTGCGCAAACTCACCAGCGCCTCACAGTGCCACGCCGCCAGCTGCTCTTCGTACGGCGCGTGCGGCTCCGCAGCGCGGGTCTCAGCAATTAACTGCACTACCGCCTCAAATTTCTTCTCCTGTAACCTCTTCTCTATGTTCTTTGTCATGCGCTGCTGCTGACGGATCAGCTTGTGTAGATTTGCGCATGGGGCGTACTCGGGGTCGAGGTTAAGGCAGCGGCGCAGCTCCGACATGGACTGGTCCAGCGCACCGAGCCTGCGCAGTGCTTGCGCGTTGAGGGCGATAGCGTCGAGGTTCTGTGGGCTGCGCTGCGTAACATACTTGAGCTCTTGCGTGGCGGCGATGTTATCGTCAGCTGCCAGAGCACAGGCAGCACGGCGCAGACGAAGTTCCACGCTCTCCATCGAAAACTCGTGAATGATTCGCGCGAGCAGGTCAACGCATTCCCTGTACTTGCGCATGAGTACGGCGTCGTTGGTGGCGGCGGTGTAGGCGCCCACCGGCTGCGACCACAAATCCGACAACGCTGTCCAACGTACCGTGTAGCGCTCGAGACGGTGCACCTTCTCTGATGTCTGTTGTGACTTATCGGGCTTGTTGAGCGCTTTATAGACGCGAACCAGATGCTTGCCATCACGATGCGCGTCCACGAGATTTCCCAACTGCGTGTTCAGCGACATACGCAGCGCCAGTCCCTGCGGATGATCCTTGTTGACCGTCAGAAGCGCGTTCAGGTCGTCCAGCGCTGCCGCGCGCTCCCTCATCATCGAGTATAGCTCTGCGCGACTGTACAGCGCACGTTCATTCTTGGGCCATCGAGCGAGGACAGCTGTATACTTTGAGAGCGCCTCCCCATAGTGTGCGCGCCCCTGACCCAGTGCCTTATCCCCTGCGGCTAGCAAGCGACGGATTGTATCATCGTCCGCCTCGACTCCGCAGACGGCTGACGGGCCACCAATGCAAAGAACAACGAGAAGGCTGCACACAAGTGCCGTGTGTACCGCCCGGCTGTAGCACCAGCAACAACAGCTGCTGCTGCTGCTACGGACCATCATAACACCTGTGAGATACCCTCAGGAACAAAATGAAGAGCAACACTGCAAAGGAATAAGAAACGTCCGAACGTGTGCGGCGCTATGAAGTCGGATGCGACCTCCCCGCTCTCCGTGCGGGGGTCAACGTGCAGCAAGAGAGGGGGTGCAGACGCTGAGCGAACACGAGAACTATCAACGATGAAGCGCAGCGCAACACGGCAGCTTGCAAGGGCATCCCAGCTCAGCCGAGCACACACACGCACGAATGTTGGGTAGAGGAGGAGAAGCAAGGGGAGCAAGAGATGTAAGGGAAGTACGCGCTAACACTGCACTGACTACGTTCGACATGACAGAGAACAACCATGCAAGCACAACAAGCCGCCATTATCGCGCTCTTTAGCCATTTCTGTAGCGTCATCGGGTTGCCAATGACGACGCTGTGTGTACGTGCGCATGTGTATGTTTGAGGGGGGAGGGAAGGGGCGCACCTGAGTGTGTGGCATCCAGGGCCCACTACCCACGCTGTGTGGGAGCAGGGCGAGGCGCCTACAGCGTAGGGTGCGGTGAGCGTGACTCAGCGCTGCCGATGTCGGCGGTGAGGTCCCGGATGGCGCCGCGTCGGAGCGGCCTGTCACGGTGGGCACGTTTGTGCCATCCATGTGGTGGGCAGAGTGCCGGCGTGACGGGAACGCATCTCACCGGGCCCCCACACGGCCCGCTGGTGGAGGGGGGGGCGCCTGGGCCACCCCGAGGAGGATGCACCACGTGGCGACCGGCACAATGGGGTGGCGGTGGGGAGCGGCTGTGAGGAGGCGTGCGGGGCGTGTAGTGCGTAGAAGGTGACGCAGGGGCCGTGCTGAGGTGACTGAGTCGGCGCACTGCTGGAGCACGTGCCCCTCGCTGCTTCGCACCACGCGATGGGGGCCTGTGACGGTGCGGGGGAGAAGGAGGGAGGTCGAGCAGAGTCCGAGCGCGTGCTGCATGGCCGTGAGTGGACAGGTTGAAATAACAATCAATCAAAGGAGGCATCGGGAGCGCATGGGCATCGAATCTGCAAAACCCTCTCGGTTGATAGCAGCACATCTTGCCTTCCACACTATCACTAGCGAGCCTAGGAGGAGAACGAAGTGCGCCTGCTCTCCGCTTTACCTTGCCACTTTCTGCATATTCTTGCAGCAAAGACAGCTGCCCCCTGCATGTTTGCTGTCGAAGTAAAAGGCAGAAGGATCGGTGGTCCACGCACGCGCGTGACAGGTGCGCGCGCATGGAAGGGTGTCGTCCACCTCCGCCTCTTTGCAGGAATAGGCGAATCCACATCCGCAGACGCTGACCGCGGCAGTAGCAGGCGGCACGGCCGTTGTAAACGTAGGAGAAAAAAGGAAGTGGGGGGGGGGGGGGGGGTTGGCCAGAGAAAAGGGGTTCAGCAGACCTCCGCGCCACCTCACCTATTCAGGATAGCCTTTTCTCTCTCAAAGCTGCCGTCCGTCACCCTCCGCCTTACCGCTGCACCCGCCCCCCTCCCTCCCGATGCGCCCACCCGGCGCACAGTTGCGAAGAGACCCGCGCAGCACACGGACGATAAAAGATCAAAAGGAAAGCACAGCACAACGGGAAAAAAAGGGTGGCGGCGCAGGGCACACACACACACATGCCGACCGACAGACAGACGGAGACACACAACAGGACAAAGACAAACAGAGGGTGACAGTAGATATACATAGACATCTACATATCCAGAGAGAGAGAGAGGTGTATGCCGATGTGCGTGGATGCACAACAGAGAAGAAGGTGCATTGATCCCGTGGCAGAGACGCGCACCAGTGGAGCAAGCGGGGGTTTGGTGTAGAGCGAGAGGCTCGAGGGAGAGAGAGGCGAGAAGATGTGCTTGCACAATTCATATCAAGAGCCAGGTTATGGTTCAACTGTGTTACCACAAGAGATTCTTAACCTGCGCGCATCGTCCCTCTCTTCGTTTGCTTCGCCGTGTATCTTCACTTTCTTCGCTTCTCCTCCTCGCACTGCATCACCCTGCCCAGAGCGACGTCTGTCTCCGTCGCTGCCCATCACCTCGTAGACATAAGTATACGCTTCATGCGTGGATGTGCGCGTGTACGCCTGACACGACTCACCAACCGCTTGACTCCTGAACTCAAGAGTAAAAAAAAAAAACGAATCAAGGCAAGAAAACAAAACGTGCGGGGCAATAAGCACAAGCACAGGCGTGGTGTTGCACACCCGGCGTGTGGCGCAGGAACGCTGGTTGAAGTGGGTGTGCTCCGTCGCAGGGGTATCCGAGGCTATGGAGAGATTGCGAAGTCGACGCGCCAGCTACAAGAGGATGCCAACGGCACGTCCCCGCCACGTGGCTCGCTACCAGCGGAGCTTTCGAGGCGACAATACAGCTTTTCAAAGCAGAGCGACATAAACCGGCGGTTCTGCAGCCGCACTCATCACTTCCGATGCAGCCCCGGCTGCTCTTTCTATCATGTTCCACCTCCTCCCTTCCGCCTGCTCCTCCCGCTTCCTTAGCAGACAGCGCATAGGCGGCACAGACCTAAACACGTACACAACCACGTGCAAAGATCACCGCCCCTCTCAAACTTTCGTGCAGGGCTCCGTCACTGCTCTTCGGGCAGACCGTCCTTGTACTTGATACGCTCCACATCAAAGGAGGGCATCGCAAAGGTGGTCGCGAACGCCTCCACATCCTTGCGGAGGGCGGCCGCGCCGGCGTGCGTCTGCAGCGCCTCGACAAAGTCGCTCAGCTTCACCGCGTTCATCGCTGCCTGGATTTGCTTGGCCAGCACAATGGCGCGGTCAAGGAACTCAGCGACGGTGCTCATGTCGGCTTCCACCATGCCGCGAGAAGTCAGCGCCAGAGTGCCAACGCGAATGCCGCCCGGCGTCATGGCACTCTTGTCGCCAGGGATAGTGTTCTTGTTGACGGAGATGGAGACGGCGTCGAGTAGCTTTTCGACCTTGCTACCGGTCAGGCCGTGCACCCGCACATTCCACAGCAGCAGGTGGTTGTCCGTGCCACCGGAAACGAACACGTGGCCCTTGGAGCTTAGCGCGGCTGCCAATGCACGGGCGTTGCTCTGCACTTGCCTGGCGTATGCCTTCCACTCCTGGCTGCACACCTCCCGCATCTGTGTGGCGATGGCGGCAATTTGGTGCTCGTGCGGACCGCCCTGGCAACCAGGGAAAACTGCCTGATTGATGCGGCTCTCGTGGTCCGTAGGCTTGCCCTGGCGATCCTTCTTGCGATAGAAGATCATGCCAGCACGCGGCCCGCGCAGGGACTTGTGAGTCGTCGTCGTCACCACATCTGCATACGGAAACGGCGACTTGAGCACGCCACCGGCAATTAGACCGGCCGTGTGGGCCATGTCCATGAACAGAAGACTGCCCACCTCGTCGCAGACGTGACGGAACCGCTCGTAGTCGAAGTCACGCGCGTAGGCCGAGGCACCGGTGATGATCATCTTAGGTCGGAACACCAGCGCGACGGACTCGAGAGCGTCGTAGTCGATCAGGCCGTCCTCCTTGACATGGTATGGAAAGGACTCGAAGTAGATAGACGTTGCGCTCACCTTCTTCTTTGGCGTGTAGAAGCCGTGGGTGAGGTGGCCGCCGCTGGGCAGGTCGAGGCCCATGATGCGGCTGTGCGGCTCCAGCAGAGCAGTGTAGACGGCGAAGTTTGCCGGTGACCCGCTGTAGGGCTGCACATTGACCCCCCACTCTCCCGGGTCGAGGCCGAAGGCGGCCAGGGCACGCTTCTTGGCGAGGTTTTCGACCATGTCAACGAACACAGTGCCGCCATAGTAGCGGTTGCCAGGCTCGCCCTCAGCGTACTTGTTCGTCAGGGCAGAACCGAGGCACTCCAGCACCGCCTTGGACGTCAGGTTCTCCGAGGCGATCATCTCCAAACCGCGGAACTGACGGCCCATCTCAAGCTCGATCATGTTCGCCAGCTCCGGGTCCTGCTCAGTCAGGGTGGGAATGAGCGACGCCATCTTGGAGAGGTGATGCGAAAAGGTGGGGAGGGGGAGGAGGGGAGACGAGGCCCTTCAGTCGATCGTTCACGTAGAGAAGCCGGATGAAGAACACACACGAGCAGGAGGCGATACCAGCGGTGAGGAACCGAAGAGAGACAAAGTCGAGGTGGTTTGGCTGCAAGGCGGTAGGACAAGAGGCAGACCGAGAGAGAGCGGGAGAGTCAGAGACCGCTAAAGACTCGGGGATGCCGGCCTGCGTGTTCGGACGCGTGTCTGCGAATCTCTCTGGGTGTAAGCGGCGAGGGGACGAAGGTGGGACGCAGCGACGTCAGATATCTATGAAGGGATCAAATCACCAAAGGCCCGAGTTTGTACCCATGTACACATACCCGTACGTACGTGTATGCCCGGGAATGTGTTCCACCATCACCATCACAACCACCACAACGAAAAACAAAGAAAAGACATGAAGGTAAAGCAAGCGGAAGACGTGCATAACAGTGGAGGAGGCAGCGGGAGGGAGGGGTCGGCGATGGCACCAGGCGCGTGCGTGTGTGGCCCAGAGCATTCCTCAACTCCGACAATCCGACTAGATTTTGTGCTCCGCGTTCCTCGATTCGTTTTCACGTGTAGCGTGGCGTTCATGCAGCACGCGCTCGGACTCTGCTCGACCTCCCTCCTTCTCCCCCGCACCGTCACAGGCCCCCATCGCGTGGTGCGAAGCAGCGAGGGGCACGTGCTCCAGCAGTGCGCCGACTCAGTCACCTCAGCACGGCCCCTGCGTCACCTTCTACGCACTACACGCCCCGCACGCCTCCTCACAGCCGCTCCCCACCGCCACCCCATTGTGCCGGTCGCCACGTGGTGCATCCTCCTCGGGGTGGCCCAGGCGCCCCCCCCCTCCACCAGCGGGCCGTGTGGGGGCCCGGTGAGATGCGTTCCCGTCACGCCGGCACTCTGCCCACCACATGGATGGCACAAACGTGCCCACCGTGACAGGCCGCTCCGACGCGGCGCCATCCGGGACCTCACCGCCGACATCGGCAGCGCTGAGTCACGCTCACCGCACCCTACGCTGTAGGCGCCTCGCCCTGCTCCCACACAGCGTGGGTAGTGGGCCCTGGATGCCACACACTCAGGTGCGCCCCTTCCCTCCCCCCTCAAACAAACACATGCGCACGTACACACAGCGTCGTCATCAGGGGGCATCAGCAGATCAAGCGTGAGCAAAGAACGCTTGGCGAAGCGCACGATCGGTCGGCAGCGATCGGGCAAAAGGGAAGGTGACGCAAAGGTAGGCAAAAAGCATACGGCACTCGGGTAGCAACGTACCACACCTTCTCGTCTTCGCTGGTTGGTGTGCAGGTGCAGCTCATGGAGGGACAGGCGAGGGTGCATGAAGCCGCCAAAGCAAGAGAGGATGTGCAGGTCTCTGCGCGAGAGGGAGGCGATAAGGCGCGATGAAAGGTACGGAATACCAAAGTAGGAGCGAGAGCCACGTGCTCGGTAACTATCGAAACGGGAGCGGGTCACGCAAGGAAGCGGTGGAAGATGAGAAGACACAAGCACACGCCGCCCTCTCCCTCTCTGTGAGCGCAGCATCTTTCTCCCTTGCCGCCCCATTCTCTTCCCCTTCACGCAGAGGGTGACAGCAGGTCCTCCTCACGCAGCTCCAGCGCGCCCGAGTCGTAGAGGCCAGTCGGGTAGAAGGCCACCGCGAACACAGGTCGACCAGCGGGTGTGGCAGGTGACACCTCCTTCGCGAGACTCTCAGCTGCCTTGAAGGCCTCCGTGACGCTGTCGAAACGCACCCACACGCGCAACTGCTCCCGCCGCACCGCCTCGGCAGACGGCACTTGGGTCTCCGCGCTGGTCTGTGAACGTGCGCGTGCGAGTGCTGCGGTGACGACATCCTCGGCGTAGACATGTGCAGCCATGCTGCGCACAAATCCGAACCGGCGGCATAGCTGTTGCACCTGCGACAGCACCGGCGCGCACAGGGACGACTCCGCCGAGGACAAGGTAGACGCCTCTGCGATAGCGGCTTCTTTCCACCCCAGCACGGGGCTATCGTGAAGGAAGCGCAGGAGGAGCGTGGAACTTGGTTTTCCTTGGACAGCAGACCGTGTTTTGGTGCGTAGCAGCATGCCCGGGAGGGATGGGTCGGCCGCGGCCATGACATACCCGCCCGCCGCAAGGGAGGAGCGCTGGAACACGAGCGGAGCGGACGGTGCTGCTTCGGCGTCGAACGACGACGACGATGTCCTCTGCGACGACGTTGGCGACGAAGGGCCGCCTGCTTGCAAGATAGCGTCACCAGCGTCAAGGGAGGCCGACACGCCTGTCACCGCCTTCGACTTCGCCGCCAACGCTTTGAGCTTGTCGAGGCGACTGCTGATGCGAGATCGTGCATC
Source organism: Leishmania major strain Friedlin (assembly GCF_000002725.2). Taxonomy (NCBI): domain Eukaryota; phylum Euglenozoa; class Kinetoplastea; order Trypanosomatida; family Trypanosomatidae; genus Leishmania; species Leishmania major. The sequence goes on along the minus strand of NC_007255.2, from coordinate 549,150 downwards.
GCTTCCCTCGAGCTTGCGCTTCTTGTGCTCCACCTCGAGGGCCTCCTTCTCCATCATCACCGCCCGCTGGATGCCGAGGGCCGCACTCTCCTTGATGCGGTGCTGGTGAAGCTCTTCTGCCGAGAGGCCCAGCAGGGGCGCAGTCACGGATGCCATGGACGGTGCGGCGAGCGACGACGCAGAGAGCGCCGAGGCGAGCGCGTTCGGCTGCCGTTGCTGCTGCGCCGCCGCCGCCTCCTCACGTTGGCGCCGGCGGACATACGCAGCAAAGACGACGCCGCGGTAGTGGTTGGGTAGCGCCGGATTGTACATTAGAGAAGAAAGCAGGAATGGCGTAAGTGCCGGTGTGAATGTGTGCGTCCGACTGCACGCTGAAGGGGTGTTGCGTTTATGTGGCTCTTAGTATGCGCGGGAAGGCGGGTGAGCAGAGGCACGGGTGAGGTGGGAAGGCCGTCGGGCAGTGGAGAGATGATCCAGCAGCAGGTGGAAGAGAGCTGAGGCTGAGAGGGAGGTGGGGCGACGGCGACGATCCGGCGAGGCCACCCACGAGGCAGGTGAAAACAAGACGGAGAGAAACGGCAACAAGGCCCTGGTCTATGCCAAGGACTAACACACCCTCTCTCTTCACCCACTGGCGCCTGCGTTGACCAGAAGACCATGAATGCAGACACTAAAGGAAATGACAGCGTGCCAGACAGCGCGGACATGTCGCCTCGTCAGCGTAGCTGTGACTGTCGGCACACAGACACGCGCATCCCATGTGGGTTCTCTTCTCGTTGTTGTTCACGTGGCGGCACTCTTTCCTTAAAGTATTCTCTCGCTCTTGCGCACTGACTATCGTGCTCGCACAGCGTGGCACGACACAACAACAGAGGCAACAAGAACGCAAGCCACCCGCAGACAGCAAGACACCGATAAGATGGTGAAACAGCACAGAAGTCAGATGAGCAACCCATTTACACACACATACTCATACACACCACAGAAAAGGAAGCTCAGAGGGAGGGGGTTACCAGAAACCATCCATCACCATAGCTACGATCGTCGCCGCCCTTCGCTCCACATCATCCTCTCCATACATATATATATATATATGCGTGTATTTACATAAATACATATATAGATAATCAGCACATGAACAGCGAAGGAACCCGCTACCGCATCACCAACACTGCTCCATCACACGAGAAGAGGGAACGCAACGCGCGTGTTTGTGTCGGCGATGGTGAGCATAGCAGTGCAGTCTCTGATAACGAAAACAAGCAAAAACGATGCAGCCAAGTACATCTCTTCAACAGGAACTATGGCGTTCATGCAGCACGCGCTCGGACTCTGCTCGACCTCCCTCCTTCTCCCCCGCACCGTCACAGGCCCCCATCGCGTGGTGCGAAGCAGCGAGGGGCACGCGCTCCAGCAGTGCGCCGACTCGGTCACCTCAGCACGGCCCCTGCGTCACCTTCTACGCACTACACGCCCCGCACGCCTCCTCACAGCCGCTCCCCACCGCCACCCCATTGTGCCGGTCGCCACGTGGTGCATCCTCCTCGGGGTGGCCCAGGCGCCCCCCCCTCCACCAGCGGGCCGTGTGGGGGCCCGGTGAGATGCGTTCCCGTCACGCCGGCACTCTGCCCACCACATGGATGGCACAAACGTGCCCACCGTGACAGGCCGCTCCGACGCGGCGCCATCCGGGACCTCACCGCCGACATCGGCAGCGCTGAGTCACGCTCACCGCACCCTACGCTGTAGGCGCCTCGCCCTGCTCCCACACAGCGTGGGTAGTGGGCCCTGGATGCCACGCACTCAGGTGCGCCCCTTCCCTCCCCCCTCAAACATACACATGCGCACGTACACACAGCGTCGTCATCGGGCACAGGAGAAGCAGCAGCCACAATTATAGAGTCGGAAGAGGACGATGCCGTCCTTCCTCGCTCAAGGGACAAGAAAGGGGGCGGGCGTGACGGCCGCAGCGAGTGAGAGATTCCGTGAGGCGTTGACGGAGGCAGACGCGCATATACAGATACACGACGGAGGGGAAGGATAAGAAAGACGCGTCGACCCACACCGTTCGGGTGCGAGCAGACAGACGCCCACGCCACACAAAAGGTGGGTGACGGGAAAGACGCGCGCACAACAAAGATAAGCGGGCAATATCGTACGCTCTTCTCCTGCTGCACGCGTGAGAGGCACAGGCGCCAAGCCACGGCAGACGTGCAAGGAGGGGGGGGGGGCAATAAAACGATGGACGAGGGGCGCACATCCAAGAACAGCACTTCAGCACACACACACACACACACACAGCACCTCAATACGTCCTCTGCCTCGCCAGCGTCGGTGAGAAGAGGCGAGGGGAGGAGAGGGTTAGTGTAGAGGCTCGGCCTCCCCACCCGTAGCATGCGTACAGCCGCATCATCCGACATGACGGGTGTGTGCGATCGCGCCGTTTGCCCCGTGCCTTATTTCCTCGAGGTGGTGTGTAGGGGCTGCATGTGGTACCTCTGCTGCGCACGCACCGGACTGCGCGGCCACCCATCCCTCCGGCTTTCCCGTCTCGCATGATGGAGATGCGAGCGGCAACTCAATGGGGTGGGACCGATTCCAGCACGCCAGCCACGAAATGGAAACACCACCCGAGCGGGGAGTTCCAATGATAGCGTGACAGCAGAGCAGCAACAACAAGGGGGCAGGGCGCATCGCGGGGTGTATTCGATGCACGAACATCAGCGCTGGCGCCCGATGCCGGGGCGCCCCCTCGACTCTGGCCGCCTGGAGAAAAAACTGTACAACAGCACGAGAAGGGCGCCAACAAACACCCGTAAAGAGAGCGAGAAGGAAAGAAAACACTTTTGAGTCCGCCACAGAGCCTCACCGGCTCGCTGTGGAAAGCGGATGAAGGGGGAAATGTGCGTGTGGGCGTCTGCAGAAGCAGGTGGAGGTCGCAGGGCAAAGGGCAGTTTGCCGGACGCGTGCGCTCACTACCGATAGCGAGCCTTAGCCACAATACACGGATGCACAAGAACGGACCCCTGCATGGTATGACGCTCGGAGAGCAGCCGAAGCGAGCAAGCGCGTTGAGTGCATACACGAACACACACACACACGCACGCATTCGGCGTCAGAGCGAGACAGGTGCTCTAACTAGCTCCCTCGCTGGCGCGAGTGTTTTTGCACGAGGTTGAGGGAAGTGCGGAGATGCTGGGGGGAGGGTCCGCTGGCGCGTGCCTTCCAGGTCGTCGATGATGCTGTGGCCCCCAGCACCACGCGTGCTGAATCCGATTCCCTTCCCGGCCTTGGTGACGCCTCCATGCTGCACAGACGAGTCAACGAACTCGCGGGAGAAGGACTGCTGGTGGTCGCTTAGGCATTGGTGGAGGTGCAGCAAGTCTCAACTCTTGTTCTCCGTATCGGTGGTGTACAAGCAAGCCTTCGTCGGCTCTCGCGAACTGCCGCTGTTCTTCAGCGATCGGCTGCAACGCGATACGTCGAGGGAGTAGCCGCACGGCGACGGTGCTACGCTTCCGTTGTGCGTGATGGCGGGGAGGAACGCAGTTTTGGTTTTGTTTTCCCCGCTGCCGTCGCCGGCGCCGCCGCTACCGGGGGTGCACGTGTGCTGCGGCATCGCCTGCTCGCTGCTGAAGCTTTGCCGAGAGTCGTCCCTGGGGAGCCCGTGGCCCACAATGTGCGCGTGGGCCCTGCGCTTCGAGCTAGGGCCCTGCTGCCTCCCCGGATGGCTGTGCGACCGCGGCAAGGAAGCGCTCTGCGCTGATCCGTCGCGCGTACGAGTGCCGCTGCTGTACTGCGGCGTGCTCGCCTGCGAACTCTCTTGTGAGCGGCGCGATGTCGCGCTCGTGGCGCCGCTGGTCGAGTAGCGTGCGTGGCGCCGCGCCGAGACCCGCTTGTCCCGCTTTCCTTTGCGCTCCCTGCTGGTGTGGCTGCTGGCACTGCTTTCCGGTTGGCCAGAGCTATACTGTGGCCCGGCGTAGCCTGGCGTGAGCGCCGCAGTCAAGTTAGGCGAGCATATCGGGGACACCATTTGCCGCTGCGGTGACAAGGTGAAAGGGCGCTCAATAGGCGGGGCCGTGGGGGTCAGCATGGAGTCCAACGTCGCCGGCGTCGACATCGACGGCGCGTGCATCACGTTCAGAAACTTTGCGAACCAGCTGTGCTGCAGCAGGTCCACCGCCGTGGGCCTCTGTGCCGGGTTTGCGCGCAGGCATTGCGATATAAAGTCCAGCACCTCATCGGACCACGTGTTGTCAGCTGGAATGTACTTGTCGAGCGGCACCGTGGCCGAGCCACCAATCGCCATCATCACCGTGAACTGATTCGGCAAGTCAGAAAGCGGTGGCTTGCCCGTCATCATCTCTATCAAGCAGCAGCCAACGGACCAGATATCCGCCGCCGTCCCAACCGCGGCGCCGCTCGGCTGCAGTACCTCCGGAGCCATAAAGTACGCCGTTCCGACGATACTTGTCGTCATCGTCGCCGACGAGAAGATGCTCTTGGCGGTGCCCAGGTCCGCAATTTTGAGCTGACTCGACGTCTCCAAAAGCAAGTTGTCACCTTTCAAATCACGGTGGATGATGCCGCGGCGGTGCATGTAGACGAGTCCCTGCAGCAGCTGAAAACACAGCGCGGCTGCCTGCGGCTCCTCGAAGCTGCCATACGACTTGAGCGCAGCCGTGACGCTGCCGCCCGAGACGTAGTCCATGTATATGCGCAGCGTGCCGTCGACAACCTCGTCGTTCAGGTAGCGGACAATGTTGGGGTGGTTCAGCTGCTTGAGAAGCGTCAGCTCACGTTTGATAGCCGCCACCTCCTTCGCCAATGCACTCTCTCCCTTGACCGAATTCGACGCCGGGAGCACCGGAGACGACACACCCGCAGGTGACGCCGCCGTAGCCGCTAGCTTTTCAGACTGCCGCAGCTGCTGCTCTACTACGCCAGGCAGCCGAATCTCTTTCATTGCTATAATTCTGTTGTTGCTGCGCTGCATCCCCCGGTAGACAGCGCCGTAGCTGCCTTTCCCAATGAGTTCGCCCTTCACAAAGTTTGCCGCCGTCGGTCGCGACGCGTCGGCGGACAAGGAGACAGCAGCGAGTGCACCGCTCTCGTCGCATAAGCTTGCCCGTCGCTCAGCAGAGTACAGCGGCGTTCGCGACTGGTCCAGGGCGGCGACGCTCAGATGGCCGCTGCCGCCGCTGCAACCCAAGTGCTGTTGGCCGTCCGGGACCGCCGGGCTCTGCAGAGTCGCAGGCGGCAACGCCATATCTGGAATCCACCCATTCTCGAGGAACAGATGGCTCGCCAGGCGTGGCGCCCGGGAGTGCCCTCCATTGCCATCTTGCGAGAGGCTGCTAGGCGTGAAAGCACATGCGCCGTTGTGAGTCGCGCTAAGCCCAGCGGAGCCGCCCGTACTCGCATTTCCGTTCCCCGTCATTAACTGCGTGCCTGACGTCAAGATCGATGCAGCGAAGGTCGAGCGGCCGTGTGGACTCACCATCGTCGTGGACAGCGAGTGCGGTGTCGTGCAGTTCGAGGATCCCCCGCCGATCACAAGTGCATTAGGGAGGGCATACGTTTCCAGAGCGCGACTCACCGTCCCGGCAACGCCGGGGGAAGGAGCAGCGCTGCCAGCTCCGCCGGCGCCGCCTGTCGTGCCCAGCAGGCTCTCGTGCACGGTGCACCCGACGGGTGAGGTGACGCACTCGCGCTGCGCTTTATCACCCGTAACTGCGTTCGTCGGCAACTTGGTCAACGTGTGCTGCGCCGGCACACCGTCGTCGCGTGCGCCGCCGCTGCTGAGCGCGGCGGGAACGGATGTGCGTGGAAACGTCTGTGAGGAGGATGAAGGGGTCGACAACACTCCCGAGAGCACCGGTATACCTCGCTTTGGAGGCGGAACACCTTTTCCGATGTTGGACTGTGGCCCCGTCAGAAAAGCAGTCCGCTCCCCAGAAGACGGTGGTTGCGAGTCGAAGACGCCGTCGGTTGCCAGAGATCCTCCCTCTCGCTGCAGCGGCGCTTGAGGCGGCGAGCTACACAAGAGGCTGCTACGCCGGCGCGTGTGACGTGACGGAGCCGCGGGAGTGATGTCAGGTGTTGCTGGTACCCTCGCCTGCTCGCGCGCCGGTTGTAGCAGCGATCCGGCACCGCTGCTCCCCCGGCCAGCCCAGTTACTTGGTGAGAAACCGACATCCGTGGAGAGCGGCTGCAGACGTGAAGGGGAGGACGCAAGCAGCTCCGTCAGCGGGGACACCATACCAGAGCGACTACCGTGCAAGCCGTCATTGCCCAGCCGCATCGTGAGGTCATGTGCGGTGCGCGGGGACGCGATCACGCGCTTCGCACCCACCAACGGTGACGAAGACGGACTTGAGGACGAATAAGGTGCTGACATAGTGGGCAAACGTGTGTGTCACAAGCAATGAATGAAAGGAGGCGGCAACGACGCGCGAGGGGAAGAGCCAGCGCCGAGTGAGCCAGGAACGCAGCACTATCAACACCAGCACGCACGAGAGGGGCGCACCAAAACAAAACGAGGCACGCGCCGACAAATGACCACGAACTTGCCGTGCCGCACGACAGGGCAGAAGCTGAAATCAGAGAAATAAGCAGACAGGGAAAATAACAAAGGGAAGAAGAGCAGGTTGACGTGTACACACACACACACGCGCGTATATATATATATATACACGTACAACGGAATATCGAAAATGTGCCAAAATGTGCCAAAATGTGCAAGCAAAAAAAAGTGTGCGACGCTGTGATTGGAGCTGACCCCAAGCACAACGCGCACAGCACACACACACACACACAACAACGTGAGCGTGTACGTGCGACGGTGTGCACTCGGCTGACAATGTCAGCCGCAGTCTCTTAGCGAGCGAATCGACACAGCGCTAACACGCTAACACCGCGAAACGGAGGACTGCGTGAATGATGAGACGCACGCCCCACCCTGCCCGTAAAGTCAAGCGTATGCGTCTGCGTCGGCGAGTGCCCACGTATGTATGTATCGAGAAAGAAGAACGAAATGGGGAGGGGGAAGCTCTGATCACTCCCGGAAACAAGCTTCTGTTATACTGTTGATGCAGCGGCGATGGTGGTGGTGGTGGTGGTGGTGGTGGTGGTTGTCGTCGTCGTCGTGCGCACGCCGTTTGACAAATTTTTTATTTTGTTTTGTTTTGTCGCCGTGGCGAGCCATATGATGAGGCGAAGACACAGAAGAGAGAGAAAGAGAGAGGGAGGGAGGGAGGGGAGGGAGCGACCAAGTGAGAGAGGATGCCGAGCATACGCCGGAATGGGGGGAGGGGCGGCTCTGAGGGACGGAGAGGCGTGTCTGGCCACGCGGGCTCTCGCGGCAGACGCCGTCGGCGCTTTGCGTTGGGTCAGCAGAAGAGGACCGCGGACGGCCAAACGCCGCGCCCCCGCTTTCAGGCGAGCAATGGTGGGCGCAGCGAGACGATACATCACAACCTCCACTGTCCGCCGCTCATGTGCCTCGCCCAGCAAGACGAGCAGAATCGCGTAGCCTCTGGAAGTTGCACCGTGTGGGATTTCGCTAGTGCTTGGCCATCGCGTGTTGCAAGAGGTAAGCACGGCAAACAGAAAGTGAGAGCGGTTCGAGAATCCGGTACTGCAGTGCGTGCGTGCGCATGGGCGCGTATCTGCACGGTCAAGATTCAAGACACGGCAGGTACGCGTACCTTCGCTAGAAGGCGCGCGCACACACACGCACGCAAGCAGGCACCAACGACACACAGAACAGCACGCACGAGAGCTGAAGGGGTTCGTAAAACAGCGAGGAGTTAGGGACGCGTGTGTAGCAGATAACAGCAGGGTAAAAACTTAATGAGGAGAAGGGAGAACACGTGACAGCGGTGACGGCGACGCACTACACTATCGAGCGTGCGGATGGGTGCAACACTGACCTACAGAAACCGCCCCACAGCCTACACGCACGCCAGCGCGTCGCGGCGAGTGTGGGTTGGCGAGAAGAGGTTCATAAGAACATGTCAGCGAAGAGGTCCTCACCGAGGTCCGCGGCAGCTGCCGCCAGCAGCGGCGCACGGCGCCGTGGCAGCCGCACCGCCTTTGACGCGTGGGGCAGCCGCGTCCCGCCGCGCACGCCCGGTAGCGCCGCGAAGTTCCCCGTGAAATGGGACGGAACAGAAGGAGGGTGGGCAGTTGTGCGCTCGCCATTGCCGCCGATGGCGGCGCTGCGCGGTGTGCAGGCAGTCAGCGCAGAAGCCAAAGCGCTGCCCGAAACGTGCTGGGCGGTTGCCAAGGCGGCCTCGCCACATCCCTGTCGAGGAACAGGCCTGGGAAGAGGGTGCGCGGCGGCCACAGGTGGAACAGCAGCTGCGTGTCTGCCGGGCGGGCATCGCGGGGAGGGCGACGGAGAATGCAGTCGGACGTCGGAGATGTCGCTCCTGGAGTCGGCCTCGGAGGCAGCACTCTTTCGGTTCCTCACCAAGGAGAAGCTCGAGTCCGAAGACTCTTCCCCCACTGCGGAAGTGAATGGCGAAATGGCCGATGCGTGCGCCGCTGCCGTTGTTGGAGTGTGCTGCACAGCACCAGCGGCAGCTGTGACTCCTACATCAGCCTTTCGCTTCTTATCAGATACAGGGTTCAGAGACTCTGGAACCGCTGGCGGCGCTCGTATCGGTTTCTTCGCCACTGTAGCAGGCTTCACGGAAGTAAGCCGATAAGACGGGCGCAGGGTAGACGAGGCCGTGGATGGGGGCAGTGGTGTTGCGTGGATATTGACCATCACGTGTGCAGTACCGCTTCTGTGTTGCTGTGACGTCAACTCTGCCACTGCAGTCTCCTCATACGCGGGCGTGGTCGTGCGGCAGCCGACGCTGCTGCGCTGTGACGATGCCAGATTCAACGCGTCCACCGCCTCCAGCGCAGCCCATTGTCGGCGCGACGCGACCGCTGCGGAGACGTGTGACTTCCCCTCCGCACGCACTCGCTTGCGTCGCGGAGGACGCGCACTTAGCACTCGCTCCACTGTCTCTCTCCCGCCCGCCACCGACGCACGTCGCGCTCTTTTGACGACTGGCGCGGCAGCCGCAGCGGCCGAGGCCTCAGCCCTTGCACGGCAGGCGTCACGCACCAACTGCGCGTACAGCAGTCTCCACTCATCTCTCTCGAGATCCAGCGTGGCTTTGCGGCCGTGCGCTTCCTTCAAGAACAGCGCATCTCGTGCTGCACGGTTCGCCGCCGCTGCTCGTGAGGCACGCAGCCGCTCCAGCCGCTCTTCATGCCATGTGCGCAGTTGCGCGAGCTCCAGCTCAGCCTTTGCCCTCTCCTCCGCCTGCGCAGCACACTGCCGTGACAGCCGGAGCTGTTCCTGTTCGCAGAGGAGGAGGAGAAATGCCAAGGCGTACACTCGACGCGCAAGAGGTTCAGTGTCCTGCTCAGCGAGCTGCACCGAGCGCTGCAGCTCCGCTGCGTGTGAGTTGGCGGATTCCTCGTCGGCCACCGCAGCGGAAAGCTCTTCTGCAGCCCGCACCAGTTGCATCTCCTGCAGCGTCGACGCCTCGGCGTGCGCTGTCTGCTGTGCCGCCAAAGAGCGTTTTGCCTCGGCCACCGCCGCTTCCTTCTCTTGCAGCGTCCTACGCATCGCTGACAACCGCTCATCACACTCGTCGATCACGGCTGAGAGCGCGGCAACCTCCCCCCCGGCTGCTCCGCAAACGCCATCCAGAGCCTCAGCGTATACGCTCAGAAGACCCGCTTCAGCCTTTACACTGAGAAGCAGTCGCTCCGCCGCCTGCTGATCTGACATCACGTGGTCCACACGCGCAGCTGTTGCGATTTCAGTGCGGCGGCCAGCCGCCTCACGCATCTCCGAGCACCGCGTCACGCGGTCGCGTAGCGCACTCGTCAGCCGCACATGCAAGGCGGCCTGCACGCTGAGCAGCCGTGTCGAATGCGCCACAAAAAACAGCGTTCGCCTCCGCACGCACAGTAAACCCCAGAGCATCTGGAGCTCGTTCGAGAAGCGCCTGCCCGCGCCGTGCAGCTGCTTCTGAGCCTGCAAGGCCTGCACAAGAAGGGCGATGCGTGCTGGATGGCCCGTAAAGCTTCGTATGCCGTCCTGCAGTCGCTCCACCGCAGCGCTCTCCCTCTTCCTCGACTCGGCGTTGCGGCACTGCAGCGCGGCAAGCTGAAGCGCGTGCTGGGCGAGTTGATCCGCCAGTTGGTGGTTCTCGCGGCGAAGGTCGACGACGTCCTTGCTGCGCCGCTTCACATCTGCGACTCGCTGCCGCAGCGCCAAGACGGCAGCACGGCGGCACCGCTCTCCGTCCAACAGCTGACGCTCCAACCGCTCGTAGTGCGACGACTGCACGGCCTTCTGATGGAGGAGGTCATCGGTGCATCGAATCAGCGAGGACATGACGACGGCCAAACCCTGCAAACAGAAAAGGAAACTTCAGAGGGCGTGGGGGGGAGGAGGCGTCGGGGAGAGAGGCACAAGTAAAGCGCAGACCAGGGCGGATCTGAGGGGGGGTCGGCTTGTGTCTCTGCGGGTGTCTGCGTCCGCGCGTCTCTCCCGGTGTGTGCGTGCGTGGGGGAGGGGGAAGGGGGAATTTTTTGTTGGAGTGGTCGTCAGAGCATCGGGGGGAGAGGAGGAGGGAGGGGGGCGGAAGAGGGCGAGATAAGTAGCAGACTCGTGCGCACGTGAACAGTAGGGTGCCGCATGCGCGCCAAAACACTACGGGCAAGGTGGATGCCAAAACAGTGCGGCTGTGCTCCCCCGCCCCCGCCCGGAGCGTCCAAGAGGACGACCGGGTGCGGGCAGCCCAGAGCACGGGAAGATGTGAGCACGCGTCATGAGTGAAGAATCAACGGCATTGAAGTTGTCCTCAATGCCGCTCGAGAGTAGTGCGGGGAAGAGAGGGCGAGTCACAGCGGCGGTGCTGATCGGCGGGCCACAACCGCCAGACATGACGATGTGCGCCTCTCTCAGACACCACCAAACCTCATCACCACTCGGGAAGGCTCACAGCGAGATGCAGACAACGAAAACGGCGAGGAGGACCACGAGCGCGAACACGAAGACAAAAAGGAAGCGGCGCCGTGCAAGCGCGAGTGCGCCACAGGTTGTGTACATCGAACATGAGGAAGCATCAAGACACAAAACGCCGAGGAGCTCGTCAATGAAAATGGCAGAGGGCGGAGGAACAGTCGGAGAGCGGCATGGAGGCGGTGAAGGCTGCGGCGGCATCCACCTTCGGGGGCACACCCCGCTTCTCCCGCAACAAGAAGACCATTCGGTGATGTGGCACGCTCATACCGCGATACGTGAAACGCCCCCCCCCATCATGCAGGCCGCCTCATCAGGGCGGCAGTATCACCGCGTGCAATCACCGAGAAGGTGACGGAGCTGGTCGTCAAGGCTGGCCTTGAGGGAAGCCGCGCTCGTGTAGACGCGACACAGCCACATACCTGTCACGTCTGTCACGGAAGGCGGCAGTGGCGGCGCGGCATCGCTCCTGCATAGAAGACCGCCGCGCCCGCTGTTGCCCCACCACGCGTCCCATAATACCCTCGTCTGCGCAGCTGGTAGGAGTACCAGGGCTGGCAGCAGCTCAGCCTCGACTTCACCAGGTTCTGACTGGCGGTGGCGCTTCGATGTCGAGTCTGGCAGCACAACACTCACAAGACCGCCGTAGCTGTCACCCGTCTCCGCGTTGCCACGACGTCGCGGGGGGCCGCCACCAGCGCTGCCGCGCGCACGAGAAAGCTTCAGCGCCTCCTCTGCAAAGGTCGCCTGCACGTACGCCTTCACCACGCGCCAGAGATCCAGGTATTCTGCCAGGGTGGGACACGTGGAAGGGTGTCGTCCGGCGGTGAAGTCGGTGAGTCGGGGTGGCGCGGCGGCAGCTGGATAGGACGTGACGCCAGGCAGCGGCGGTACCCGCGAGAGGGTGGCCGCGCGCGCCGTTGCCGGCCCAGCAGCAGCGCTCTTTGCGGCTTTCTGCAGCACTGCAGGACGCAGAAACGACGTCGAGGAGTGCATCTCGGAAAGTCGCGCACTGCGGTACGCAGCCATGGCGGCCGTAAAGCACTGCCCTGCCTCTTCAATGGAATGCTCTTCAAGGGACTTGTCGCACTGCTCCGGGGCCTGCGACATTTTGGTCGGCAGAGGCGGCCCCTTCGTTGGTGAATACACAGAGCAACAGACGGTGGTAGACGGCTCGTGGCTATCACACGACAGTGCGGCGCACGGGAAGTGCGTGCTGAACGTGTGGAGTGACGGCGTGAAGATCAGATCAAGCGAGGAGTGCTGAAACGCCTGTGCCACCTTGCGCACCTGCACGCCGGCCATGCAGAATAGTAGCACGGCATTCGACCGCAGCAAGGGCGTCGCAGCAGCTGACGACGGCAGTGATGGCGACGACGCGGTCGTTGCGGTCTTGTTTTGAGAGGACCCCGCGCTCGTGGCAGTCTCCTTCGCCGCGGAGGTAAAGAGATCTCGCGCTACCTCCTGCAGTTGCGCTGGAGGGCAGGCCAGCACCACCACGTCGCTGCGCTCCACTGCCTGTCGACCGTGATGACGGGCAAGGCAATGCACCCCCAGATCCGCGTAGCGCGCCAGACGCTCTGGTTGCCGTGTGATGACAGTGATGTGCGATGGATGCACGAGCGGATCTCGAGTAGTCGTGCCGCACAAGATCCCAGCGCCACGGCCGCCGCCAGCACAGCCATGGCTACATATCAGCCGCAGCAGCAGTTCACAGCACGTGCCCCCACCGATGATGGTGAGGTACATGTCAAGGCTGTCGGATGGCGCGAAGGGTGGGATAGGAGAGGGAGAAACAGACAGCACAGGCGGCGCCGGTGTCGACAAGGTCTCTGCGGCTGGCTTCTGTCGCTGCGCCTGCGCGCGTGCCAGATGGGCGAACGCCGCGTCATCCTCGTGCAGGAGGGCCTTGGCAACGGAGAGAGCGTGCAGGAGGCAGTAGCTGTGCTCTGCCAGCGTGCGGTAGACCAGAGGAACCGTCTCGGCTGTCTCCTGCAACGACGCGTCGGTACAGCCACTTTCGCTGAGCACTGTGTTGAGCAGCAGTGCGTAGTCTGTGTACATGAGTGGCGCGGTGCAGAACGCACAGTGGCCGAAAAGAAATGGGCGCGGGCGGGCTGCGCAGGCACACCCCAAGTGCAAAGCCGGAGCCCTTTTTTTCTACGGGGTGTGGAAGCAAGGGGCCAACATGAGTGCGAGAAGGGAGGAGAAGACGCGCAGAGCGCAAACTGCAGCGAGCGACGCAACATTCAATGGAAACAAAATGAAAGGCGTTGTGCGTGAGCCACCGCGCACCGTCGCCCGCGCACGCCTTGGGGAGGGGAGAGATGGAAATCCACCACAAGGAGGAGGTGCATCGGCGCAGAGAGAGAGAGAGAGAAGCAGCCGCACGCACGCCCACTCACGCACACGCCGTCACAGCTACGATGACGCATGTCGCAGCCTCCGAGAATGCCGTCCCATCCTGCGCGCCCTTTGGGAAGCAGCAGACGGCGTACCCCTCGCTCTTGGACAGCGGGGGCAGAGATGCAACGTCGGTCGATACTTTTTCATGTTCGCCTTTTTCGTTTTCCAAGAGAAATGAAACCAAAAATGAAAAGAGACGGGGGAAATGAGCCAACGCAGACACAGAAACGCAGACAGGGGGTAAAGCGGGCAGACCGCAACACACCAGCACCAACGCGGCCACACACACACACACACGCACACGCACACTCGCGGGTGCAGCACGCTTCTCACGCAGGTGTGCGTCTTTTCATCTGTTTGTAGTACGCGGCCGTCGTTCGTCTTGCCGCACTGCCTTCTGTTTTCCTTGTCCTCGTCCTTTTCTTGTCGTTGCATGCATGCTCTACTTGCTCTCCGCCTTGTAGGTCAGGTGGCACTTGCCGCAGTACTGACGGTCCTTGTGCTGGGCCATGTACACGCCGGCGCCGCACTGGGGGTGCGGGCAGTCCTGGCGCGTGCGCTCCACCTTGTAGGAGCCGTCGTCGTTCTCTGTCACCTTGAAGTACTTGAGCGCGCGCATCTTCTCCAGCTTGTGGCGGTGCGTCGGCTTCTTCGGCTTCGTGAAGATACGCTTCTTCTTCTTCTTGCCCTTACCACCCTCCACCGGGATGACAACGTCAACGGTGGACTCCTTGGACAGACCGTAAGCGGCGAGCGTCTCCTCCTCGGCGAGGCACATGCCCGCGAAGAAGAGGTTTCCCTGCGTCACGTTGGCCTGAGCCTTGAGGAAGCCGACGGTGTCCTCGGCGGACACGCGCACAGCCACCGAGCGGCCGGCGGCGTCCTTGATGAAGATTTGCATGACCGTAAAAAGACTTGTGGGAGGAGAGCCGGAGAGAGGGGAGAGTTGGCAATGTTTCGTTGCGAGACGCGAGAGAGGGAGTCGATGACCGGGCAAAGGCGTGGCGAGGACACCAGCCCGCCCGGCGGGAATGGTGGGTTCGCAGAGTGCGCACAAGAAGCGGAGAGGGAGAGGAACGGGAGGAAGACAGTGGAGCACGGAGAACGCGTGTGCGTGGCAGTCGAGCGCTGCGCTCGATCGCAAGTAAACATCAAGCAGCCGTGACGAAGGGCAGCCCTACACAGCAGCGACTCAACTGAGCGAAAGCCCTCACCGCTACCCTCCAGAGTGGGGAGGGGCGGACACGGCACAAAAATACAACACACAGAATCACCCAGACGCACACTCGATCGGCTGGGCAGAGAGCGTTGCAGCTAGTGCGGCAGGGCGAGGCAGGCGAGATGCTTGCGAACAGACCACTGGGGTCTCAAGGGACGAGAAGGAGCGGTGTGCGGAGGGGTGCTGGAGAGCACAGACGAACCGCGGCCAAGAAAACGTCGACTCCTTACCCGCTTCCCCTGGAACCTCTGCACGTCCCCCCCCCCTCTCCTCCTTGCACGCGCCCGCACGTCGTCGCAAGCCTCGGCGGTCGCAGCAGTGCAACATGCACAGCGCCCTGCATGCTGAGTTTTGCCTTTGTTCGAAAAGCATCTACAACGTGTGGATTCCCTCATCGCACCTTCTCTCGCAGCTTGTATTTCTGCGCAGGTGTGGCGTGTACAGAGCTGCGCCTCTCCAAGATATCAAAACAGTGGAAGCACATACAACGCAGGCACACACACAGGCAAGCCGGCACAGCCCCCGCCCCATTGCCCCGTAAGAAAATACAGAGAGATGGCAACCATACAACAAGACATCTTCTTTCTCTAACGATGATGCGCCACGGCGATGCAGCACGAGCGCAGAGGACGCCGTTGCCTACCGTCAGGGGTGCCCCCCACTATCACTACCACCACCACCTCCCCGAGAGAAACATGGCTCGAGCGAGAGGAAAGGAGGGAGGTGAGACGAAACAGAACAATGAGAAGCACGAGTCAAAAAATGCAGGCGCGCACGCACCGGTCGTGCCGGGAACTCCGAAAAGGCGAAAAGGAAACATCTGCCGCTGGCCGCGCTCCGTGTGTGGGCACCCATGCAAGCCTCGAACAACGCAAGAGAAAGAGAGAGAGAGAGCCCGCCGGGAGGCGGGTTCGCTGTGAAAAGCAGCTCCGTTACCTTGCACCCAGCTCACTGCCAGAGCTGCATCCACACGGATGAGGCGCCGACACTAAAGGGCCTCGTTACATTGGCGATGTTGGCACTGGAGCACGAGCTAGCGAGCTGGACGACGTAGTAGGAGACCGGCAAGAAGTTCGTGATGCCGTTGCTTAAGACTGAGCCGGTCACAATGATAATCAGGTCCTTTCGCAGTGAAAAGGTAAGCAAGTTCCCGCGCTTCAAATCACCGCAGTTGCCGTCGTAAGTGCAGGCGATGCCGATAAGGTTGTAGGACACACCAGGGGTGGACTCAGTTCGCGTCACGGTGATCATGGAGGTCAAGACGTTCACCGTGTACGGCTCTGTCAGAGACGCGTAGGCCACGCTATATTGCAACGACAAGTCCTCGACGCACTCCCACTGGTACGAGGCAGGCGGTGCCGTCATGTCGCGGTAGAGCATGCCGAAGCCTTTACCGGCGGACTCCATGATAGCTTGGTATTCTTGCCCAAAGTCGCCTAGAGAGGCGGCCGCGTAGGCGCTCAGAAAACAGCACGGCCCCACGAGCAGCACAGCCAAAACAGCTGCCGCTGCCGCGGCAGAAACCACGAGACGGGACGCGCGAGTGGAGGAGGGCATTGCAAGCGAGCCAGAGAAGTCCTCTCGCTAGAAAGACCACAAATGAAGCTGAAGGGATGAAGTGTGCCGGAGGCGAATACCGGCGCGCGCACACAGAGATACAGCAGCCGTGAATGGAGGTGGACACGATGCTCTAAGTGTAATCCAAGCGAAGCCGACAGCAACAGCGAAACAGAGATGCGCCTGCAATGCGGATATAGTAAGCTGGCCAGGGCAAGCGTACGCCTCCTCTGTACCCACACGCGCGTAAGCAGCGAAAGAGAGAGGGTGGGAACGTGCGATGTGATGGCATACAACTCCTGTGTGCTACACCGCCCTGAAAGCTGGGCCAGGTGAACGAGATAACGCGAAAAGCACTGATGCGTGAGGGGCGGAAAATCGGTTGAAGGCCCCGCGGGGTCGCGTTCTTTGCGGCTGCGGCGTGCGAGCGAGCGAACGAGCGAGTGTGTGTGTGTGCGGGGGAGGGGGAGGGGGAGGGGGGTGTAGAAGACTGCCGAGCTGTATCACATTTCAAAAGGGAAGCGCATGTGCGTGTGTGTGTGTGTGTGGGTGGGTGGGTGGGTGGGAGGGGGGAGAGGGAAGAGATCAGGTTTGACGGATGCGTTTTTGAACGAGTATACGTCAACGGCGTCAGTTCCACGTCGCATCGCATCCCCCCACCCCGCATAGAGAGAGACGCCAACAGATGCAGACAAGCGAGAGTAGGAAGGCGCGCGAGGGGGAGGGAGGCAGTTTATCAGTGCCCAAAGACACGAACGCGCACAGGACATTTTCACCTGCAGCTGTAGGAAGAGGGAGCAGAGGGCGTACGTCATGTCTCGAAGATGCTCATCCCCAACCTCTCTCTCCTCTCCAAAGCAGTTTGAATAGCATGTGAGCCAGCACTCGCGGGATGTGCAGCAGCTGCGGCTGCTCTCCCTCGCGCCGTACTACATCATAGACTCCGTGACGTCCCACTCCCAGCAGCAAAGACCCATGCTGTCAAGGGATACGAGGTGCGAACCGCAGAATACGTCCACGTACGCACACGTGTGTTAGCCTGTGTGCGCTTGCGGGTGTGCGCGGCGCCTCCTGCGCCGCGGCCTCCACGGCGATGCAGCGGCCCTCCTTCGCTGCTTCATTGCGCGCGAGAGAGAAGGGGGAGGAGTTCCGCCGTTTCCGCTCTCGTCGTTTTTTTTTTGGGAGGAGTTGTTTCCCAAATTCAGAGAATGCTTTTTCGTCCCCCTTGTATAGGAGGGGGTGGGGGCAGGTAACAGCCACCGTGTGCTGAGGAGACGTGAAAGTGAGCGATCAGAGGTAAGAAAACATAGAGAGAGAGAAGAGGGCCAAACCACCACCACCACCACTACCCCTTCCCTCCGCTCCACCACACAGCAAAACAAGAGCGCCCAAACCAGAAAAAAACGAAAGAAAAATACAGCCAGCGGAGAGGCGAGGGCACCACAAGGAGATGAAGAGAGGGAAAAGGGACAAAACGACGCTGTCATCCATTTCGCAGCGCACAACGGCAGCCCCGACCGTGAACGGGAAGACACGCACCCGAATGCGCATGCGCAGACAGCGGAAGGGAGAGATAAAACGAACAGCTCATACAGCACAATAGAAGAAGAGCACGCAACGCCGCGCTCTGGGTGGAAAACAAAAACGAGAATGAGGGAGGGGGATGGGGGAGAGGTAACGATGTGATCTACGGTCGCACAAGCACAACCAACATGCCGACAAGCATTCAGCCTTGACGGCCGTCACTTCGACGGCCTCGGGAGCCGATAGGTGGAGAAAGGGAGGTTTCGCGAAGCCGAGGCACCGACGTCACTGAGCAACCCCTGCGAGCACACACTCCCACCCGCGTCGCCACGCCTCCCCCCCCCCCTCCTTTGTGCACCTCCTGACCGTCAGGGCGTATTTCTAGAACAAAAGTGAAAGCTAGAGAAACAAAAAACAAACAACAACAAAAATCGCCTGCCCATCCACGCGAGTTCCCCCCCCCTTACGCCAGCTCTGCAAACGCGGTGCGGAAAGTCTTGCGATAAAGGTTGGCGACGTTCATGTGCATGTGGGCGCAGAGGTAGGAGTCGACCATCATCAAGCGCATCATGGGGAGGATGTTCTGCCTGCCGTCCTCGTTCTCGATGACGCCGGTGACGAAAACGACGGTGTTCGTGAGGTAGGGCACGAGGATGTGCCTGCCACTCTGGATATCCGTCGTCAGCGTCCCGTTTGGCCAGGCTGAGGCGCCGATGAGTTTGATCGACGGCCCGAAGACAAACGTGTCCTTGTAGATGAGAAACCCATATTCCGTGGCAAGCACGCCATATGGCGAGGAGAGCGACTCCATCGTGAGGCTCAAGCCGGCAGCCCGGCTGGTGATGGCCGCCGTGCAGTACTGCTGCTGCACAGTCGGAGAAACGCTGAGGGAGCTGTAAAAGTCCGTCATGCCTATGTCGATTCTATACAACTCATTCTTAATCGCGTTCTTCAAGTCCGTCACTGTTGCCGCCTGTGCCGGTACGCCGCACAGGCCCAGCAGCAGGAGCGCCACAGACACGACCACGCCGAGCGCTAGGGGCGCCGGACGACGGGAGCTATTTGTCTCACAAGACGTCATCGGCTTCGCATGCCACTTCCTTTGCTGCCGGCGTCAAGGACGGGAAAGGGGGAGGGTGTAGGAGGCAGGGTGCACACAGCTGCACGTCGAGAAAACGACGCAGCAGAGGGAGGCCTGAGAAGGATCGAGGTCTGCGAACGGGCGGTTCGCGTTGAGAGTCTGTCGTCGCGCGTTGTCCTTCTCTAGAGTAGACGTTCACGATGTCTGGGTGAGGGGGGCTCGGCAGTGCTGCGTCCCCGGTAAGCTGCGGCCGAGGGTGACGGGCGAGACCCCAAGTGACGTGGTGGGACGGAGATCACGTGGAGAAGCGAGTGGAGAAAGATGATGTACCGGGGCAGTGAAAACACATGGCCGGAGAGAGACAGCGGCAGACGCCGGGGAGAATCTGAACCCCTGGCACCGCCATGAGGGTCTAAGCATCCGCGCCCGAGAAGCACAGCACAAGAGTAAAGTGCCCGTGCTCGGGAAGAAGGTGGGGTGAGCTGCGCGAGGAAGGGGCAGTGCCCTCCCCTGCCCTTCTCGGTTGTTGTGCGGTCTGACAAAACCTGTCTAGAGGTGTGGGGAGCTCATATAAGGAGGTGGTGTAGTCTTTAATGGCATCTCTGCCATGGGTGAACGCGCACAGAAGAGGAAGATGGGGGGGAACAACGTGGAGCGCACAGAACGCGTCGACGCGCTGCCCTCCAGGCCGCCCCACCGTCCAGCACATGCACACACAGAGACACACAAACAAAGGTGCCCGCGCACTCGCTGCGCACGTCTGTCGCTTAGAGAGCGCCGACCCCGTGGGGCGATCGCCCTGCTGGTATCACCACCGCCAACGGCTGAGGGAGCGGCCGCAGCGGGCACCTGTGTCGGCACTCTAGTCGCCTCTGTGGGTCAGGGTGCCGGCGACGCAACGGGGGCCGGTGCAGTGCTATCGAGCATCTCGGGTGCAGAAGGCACAGGGGCCGCCGTTTGCTCTGCACTCGTGGGAGAGGGGGTAGAAAGCGCGTCACTGACGCTCTGCACAGCGGCCGCCGCCGCCCGCATCTCCGCCTCCTTGAGTGCACGCACGCACTCAGAGGCCGCGGTGGTGATGATGCCCTTCTTGTGGCGCAGACCGCCGGCGGCCAGCTTAAAGTGCTCCTCTAGGCTGGTGCGGAGCGCCTTGACCCCGAGAACCGCGCGGTCTTCAGGAGTCATGGCGAGAACGCGGCGGTAGACCTCGACGAGCACTGCGTCATCCGACGGGCCGGCGGAGGCGGCAGACACAGAGGAGGCCGCAGGCGCCGCCGCTGCAGAAGAAAGTGCTGGCGGCTCTGGGCGCGATTTCTTTACCTCTGACTCGTCATCTGGGCCGGCAGGCGCGGGCCGCTTCACCGGTGACACCTTCTTGGACTTGGCTGCTGCCGAGCTGCTGCCCTTGAACTTGCCATCGTTGCGCGGGGCCATTAAGAACTTCGTGACCCCAGCCGCCACCTCGGCATGCGAGAGCGAGATGTGCACGTTGATACCGAGGGCTTTGATAACATCGCGAAGACGGTCCTTCGTCAGCTTCGCAATCTTCTCCGCTACCTCCGCCTCCATCGACGCCGGGAATCCCTTGAAGCCGGCGAGGGCAGCGCGGCGCTTGCCATTGTTGCCGGCACGACCGTAGGCGATGCGGTGAAGTGGCTCCAATGCCGCCTCCAGCGCCTTGCCAGCAGCTCCGCGAGTGGACACGGTAGTGAAGCAGGGCAAGGCGCCCAATGTTACACCGGTGCCTTCGTTGAAGTCGAACCGGGACTCTGCTTCTTCCTGCGACATTATCTCGTCACTGCGTTCGCTAAGATACAGCGACAGAGAGGCGAAAGAAGGGACAGGCGAAGTCGGTCGAGAAAATGGACAGACACCACACCAGGTGCACAGGCTACTATCTATGCAGGCGTTCCGTAAGACGCGAGTAAAGAGATGCGCAGGAAGAGACACGCGAAGCAGACAGAAAACCGATGCTGAGGGAGCCAGTGGCGTGGCGGCAGCGTAGCCGCTCACTGTCGCGTCGGAAGGCTCTTGTGTGCTCTCTTGTTTTTTTTTGCTTCGGTTCAGGATGTACGCGGAGGAGGGGGAGGGGAGTAAGGTGGCATGCCATGCGTGTTCCTGGTGCGTGGCGATACATGAGAGAGGTAAGGGAGGAAGCACGCTGCAGGTAACAAGCTCAGACGTTCGCGAGCGGGCCACCTCACGCCGACCCACACCGTTCGGGTGCGAGCAGACAGACGCCCACGCCACACAAAAGGTGGGTGACGGGAAAGACGCGCGCACAACAAAGATAAGCGGGCAATATCGTACGCTCTTCTCCTGCTGCACGCGTGAGAGGCACAGGCGCCAAGCCACGGCAGACGTGCAAGGAGGGGGGGGGGGGCAATAAAACGATGGACGAGGGGCGCACATCCAAGAACAGCACTTCAGCACACACACACACACACACACAGCACCTCAATACGTCCTCTGCCTCGCCAGCGTCGGTGAGAAGAGGCGAGGGGAGGAGAGGGTTAGTGTAGAGGCTCGGCCTTCCCACCCGTAGCATGCGTACAGCCGCATCATCCGACATGACGGGTGTGTGCGATCGCGCCGTTTGCCCCGTGCCTTATTTCCTCGAGGTGGTGTGTAGGGGCTGCATGTGGTACCTCTGCTGCGCACGCACCGGACTGCGCGGCCACCCATCCCTCCGGCTTTCCCGTCTCGCATGATGGAGATGCGAGCGGCAACTCAATGGGGTGGGACCGATTCCAGCACGCCAGCCACGAAATGGAAACACCACCCGAGCGGGGAGTTCCAATGATAGCGTGACAGCAGAGCAGCAACAACAAGGGGGCAGGGCGCATCGCGGGGTGTATTCGATGCACGAACATCAGCGCTGGCGCCCGATGCCGGGGCGCCCCCTCGACTCTGGCCGCCTGGAGAAAAAACTGTACAACAGCACGAGAAGGGCGCCAACAAACACCCGTAAAGAGAGCGAGAAGGAACAAGGCACGCCTGCGGGGGTACCGACGCGGGAGCAGGGCAGGGTGAGCGACTGCAAGTCACGGGGCTGCACACGATGCGCGGGAAACGAAAAAGACATAGTGAGCAGGAGTCCAACTGATCATCACCGAAGGGTAGAGCTTCGGGGCACCACTGCGGGGTTCAAAGCCGCCGCAGCGTCATGACGACGCTGTCAGCACGCACAAAGTCACCAAGCTCGCGCTCCAGTGTGTCGAGTGTGTAGGTGAGGGTGTTCTGTGATGCCTCTGCCGGCGCGGCAGCGGTCACGGCAGGCTGAGTTCTCGAGAGGCAACGACTGGCGCCATCTTTCACCTGCATGCCTTCCCATTCCTCTTCGCAACTGCTGTCCCAGCCGTCGTATGCACTCGTCGGCGCTGCTGTTCCTGGCGTAATGGATGCCGCTTCCACGGTCGGCGCGATGCAGTCTTGCAGCAACGCCGGGTTGTCCAGGACGCGCTCCGCCACCGGGAGCAGCGCATCGTGCACCGCGTGGCGCAGGAAACTAGCCGTGGCCGCAGTGAGCTGAAAATGAGAAGAGGGTGACGTCGCTGAAGGAGATGCGCTGGTCGGCAGTGCCGGGGATGGAAAGAGATGCACTGAGACGTCGCGAACGGCCTGAACAGCCCCCGTGAGGTGCGCAGCGTGACTCGGCCAGTACTGCGGTGGCGACGCAGCAGCAGAGAACACAAACTTCGCCACGGCGGCGTGGAGGAAGTGGGCGACATTGGGTAGAACCGTCGAGCTGAGGTACTCCGCCGCCTCAGCGCGGCCAATGTACCAGAGCGTTCTGTAGTCTTCTCTATCGGCAAACGAGGCATGCATGGTGGTACCACTGGCACTGCCACAACCACCAGCCGCAGTAACAGCCGTGGCCGTAGTTGTGCTGGGAGACGTTCTCGTGCTCTCAGGAGTGTTCAGTGGAGTCGCGGCAGACGGTGCTGATGGTGGACTAGGCAGCAAGCCATGCGTGTAGCCATGCTTGAAAACTAGGCTGCACCACCACCATAGACACTGTAAAGAGCGTGCTTGCATCTCTGTGCGCACCACGAAGTGATGCAGCGCGTCTGCTGCGGTGGGTGCCGCCACGGCAGACGGATGAAAGCCGTGAGTGCGCGCACCATCCAGTAGGCTGCGGAGTGCGGCGGAGGTGACGTCCAGCCAGCTAGCCGCACGATCGTCGTCCGCTACGCTCAGCATTCTGCCGATCGAGGTGAGAAGGCTGTAGCCACAGCGCCACCCAATGTAGACGATGGCGGGAAGGCGCAGCACCGACTGGGCAGGAAAAAGAGACGAGGCGTCGTCCGGGGCAGCGCCGTGCACGATAACCGTATCATCTTCCGCTGCACCAGATACGCCATGTGTGCCATCAGGGGACACCACAGAGGAAAGGGCGGTCTTCGTGACGGAGCCGAAGATCCGCTCGATGAGTTCGCGCACAAACACTTCGTAAAAGCGGACAGACGATGCCGGCACGGCCGAAGCGTCACTGCTCAGCTCAGCTGCGACTGATGAAGACCCCCTCATGCTATCAGCTCCACCCTCATGAGTAGCCGCTGCAGCTTCACGAGGCCGGACAACGTGTAGATCCACCAGCTCCTGAACCTCCGTCATCGTGGAACGCACATCTGCCAACTCTGCATCGCGCCATCCTCCCCAGGAGAGCGCCGCAGCACCGCTGACGTGATCAGTTGAGCCATTTCGAGAGCTCGCACTTGCCTGCGCAGCCCACGTCGGAGCACAGACCAGTATGCGGCGAGCTAAGGTCTGCAGGAGCTCATCGACACGCGCGCTGAGTTCCTTCTCGGCAAAGTGTCGCTGCTCCATGCGTGCCGCACGCTCAATACGCAACCGCATCTTCAACCCTGCACCAGCGCACGCACAGACAGCGACAGATGCGAGCAGGAAGAGAAGCCCACCGCGCTGGTGTGAAGAGATGGACCAGTGCAAGGACGAGCGGGCAACGGTGGAATGCGGGACTTGACCATTCCTGCGTCCAGGCGAAGTTGGTTGTGCGTGTCTGTGTAGCGGCCGTGTTGGTGCGGCGGATCCCTTGGGTGGTCGCCAGAATTTTATCACGTGCCTTTCGTCTCCTGTGTGAGCTCCTCAGCTGACACGCGTGCACATGCACACATAAAACGGTTTCCCAGGCGACGCACACCGGAAAGAGTGAGACAGGCAGACACAGAGCGGCGGGTGCGGGAAGAAGGGGGCGCAACACGAGGAATAGATGGGCGGAGACACGGCGCGTCAAAGACCATAAAGGCGGTAATGGAAGAAGACACATCGCGCGTGATATCACGCAACGGCAACGCAGAGTCGCCGCAGTAAAGGTGGGTGTGTCGAGGCCACAAACCACACGCACCAGCAGGTGACGAACACTGCATGACGGTTTTCTGCCGCGTTTCTTCGGTAAGAGATACGAACGGGTGAACGTCGATGCCTCGACTGCACGTGACGTGCGAGACTCGCCACATAGCAGCACCGGTGGATGAGGGCGACGGTGAGGAGAGGGGAGTGCTTGAGCGAAGCGTGTCCCTCCTCGCGTGCACCCCATTACACACACAAGAACGAGTCGTCGACAAGGAATGCATGACTTGGCACCTTTGTTTCTTTTCTTTCATAAACCTACTCGAGATGAGCGTCGTCACATTCCGCACAGACGTGGGGAGGCAAAGTACCGGAGAAACGCGTGTGTTCGCAGCACACCTTCGTCATCGCCATCACTGCTGCCAACAGTGCCACACACACGCCTCCCCATTCTCGAGGCCACCTGCTTAGTTCACCCTGCCCCTTCTCGGCCATGCAGCACGCGCTCAGACTCTGCTCGACCTCCCTCCTTCTCCCCCGCACCGTCACAGGCCCCCATCGCGTGGTGCGAAGCAGCGAGGGGCACGCGCTCCAGCAGTGCGCCGACTCAGTCACCTCAGCACGGCCCCTGCGTCACCTTCTACGCACTACACGCCCCGCACGCCTCCTCACAGCCGCTCCCCACCGCCACCCCATTGTGCCGGTCGCCACGTGGTGCATCCTCCTCGGGGTGGCCCAGGCGCCCCCCCCTCCACCAGTGGGCCGTGTGGGGGCCCGGTGAGATGCGTTCCCGTCACGCCGGCACTCTGCCCACCACATGGATGGCACAAACATGCCCACCGTGACAGGCCGCTCCGACGCGGCGCCATCCGGGACCTCACCGCCGACATCGGCAGCGCTGAGTCACGCTCACCGCACCCTACGCTGTAGGCGCCTCGCCCTGCTCCCACACAGCGTGGGTAGTGGGCCCTGGATGCCACACACTCACGTGCGCCCCTTCCCTCCCCCCTCAAACAAACACATGCGCACGTACACACAGACACACTGCGTCATCAGGGGATTGAAGCCAGCGCAAGAGCGCGAGAATCCCCACTCGCTGCACCTCCCCGCGCGTTGCATTGCACAAAACCAAAAGAGCCAGGGGGAGGGTGCGAGAAACACAGAGGGAGGCGCGTCGGCGATGCCCATCGACCGGAGAGTGGGGTGAAGGACCAGAGACGATCAACGGCGTCCAGGGCGAAGTGGCCACGTAGAGACGCAAGGGAAAAGTACCGCCCCACGCCCACGCAGCGCGAGAGCACGAAGGGCGCAGACGGAAGTTGTTACATCACCTGTGGAATGCCACAGCAAAGGAAGCGCACAAGCTAAACGATATAGATAGATAGATATATACACACACACACACAACGAACACCGAGAGAGCGTGCGCGCTCTCTTGCCAGCGGAGGGCACTCGGGAAGGCTCGAGTGCGCCACACAGCGCACGCGGAGGCGCTGAGGTGAAACGTGCCAAAGTGCTCGTTGAGGCGCAGAAAGAGAGAATGCGACGGCGGCGGCGATCAACGGCAGCGCAAACCGAGATATGCACGCATCACTGTACATGTCCACGGCCTCGAAGGCTACGGGGCGTGCTTTGCGGTCCTAGTTTACATCGGTTCTATCGGAGGCAGCGGCTCGCTATTGGTGCTACGGTGGAACGACCCTTCCGGGCTGCCGGCTGAGCGTAAGGAGGAGGCGGTAACACCAGCAACGGCCGCCTGACCACCACCGCCGCCCCCAGCACGTGGCGGTGCATGCTGTTGCTGGATTGTACGAGTGACACTGTCCTGTGGGTGGTTCTGCGGATTGCGGTTCATGAAAGGGGTCATGGTTGCCGGCAGCGTTCGAGGCCGCATGTTGTCCATTGGCCGATTGCAGCCAAGGCAACGAAAGCCTTTGAACCCAGTCAGCCCATCTGGCGCGCCAGCGCCGCCGCCGATGTTTGCCTCCGACATCCATCCTTGCAGGTTCGCCACGTCCTGCTTTGTTGCCTTGCCGTCAATCATGTCGCGCAGAATGCCGAGCGACTTCTCTAGGGTGTCGATGAGGCCTGCATTCGTTGCGTTCAGCACCTGCTCCACCTCCCGCATCAGTCGCTCCAGCGCGTTCTCAACGTAGTCGCGCTCAGCCTTATTCGCCACGAGGGTGGCGTCGGCCTTGCAGTGGTCTAGTCGCTCGATGCTGTCCATCAGATTCTTGGCATCCTCGCCGCTCAGCCCGCCACCGGCGAAGCGCGTGTTGTGCGCCTCCTTCAGAGCACTCAGCTCGCCCTGCAGCTCGCGGAGCATGTTCTCCATCGCCGCGCTCGCCCTTCCACCCTCGGCATCGCCAAGGTCACGGTTTTGCGCGTTCAACAGCTCCGCGAGCTGCCGCAAGGCGTTGAGCTCGTCACGCAGCTTGTGGAGGGCGCTGCGGTCAGCCTTACTCTCGCTGATGCGCTCGATATTCGCCTCGGCACGCGAGATGCGCGAGGCCAGATCAGACATTGCCGCCCCATCGCCGGCGCCGATGCTGCTGCAATGTTGTGCCTTCTCGAGAAGGGAGTCGTCCGGCAGCTCGGTGCGGTTCGCTTTCACCTCGTCCAGTCGGTATGCTTCCTTCTGCAGGCGCTGCAGCTGGCCCTGAGCCGATTCCACATCAGCCTCCACCGACCGCACGCCCTCGTTCAGCTTTTGAATATCATCCGTCCAATCCCGCTGACCCTCCTGCTCCACCAGAAGCGCAGCGAGCTGCTTCTCCAGCCCCTTCACGGCGCCCTGAAGGGCAGCGAACTGAATAGCATTCACCTCTAAGGCGCCATCGCCGCCGGTGCCGTCGCCCACCGCAAGCACGTTGGCAAACTGCTCCTGCAGCATGCCCTGGCCGCTCTCCAACGCACGCACGCGCTTCTCGAGCTGGAGTACGCGCTCCGTGAGATCGGCGACACTACGCAGCGCGTCCATGCCGTCATCCGTAAGACCACGCGCCACGCGCAGCTGCCTCTTCAGGTCATCCAGCTCTTCCTGAAGCTGGTTGTCGCGGTGTTGCGTGTGCTGACGAGCGTCCGTGATGTTGCCCTCGACGCGGGCCAATCGCCGAAGCAAGCCATCGAGCCCGTCGCTGTCCACTACCGCACCGGGCCGGCTAGTCGCGTCGTCCGATTCCTGGCGGTTTGTACGCAGTAAGTCAAAGTCGTCGTGCAGCCCCTTCATCTCCCCCAAAATCTCTGCCACCACGCGGTTCAGGTAGGCGATATCCTCCCCGTCGCGGCGGAGCTTGTCAAAGACAGATGGCGGTGTCGCCGGCGAGCCTGCTTCGGAGGCACCCCCGGCGCCAGCCGCAGCGCGAGCGGAGGTGCGCCGCGCCGCACCAGCTGTCATGCGTTTCTCGGCATACGTGCTTGGCCGGCGTAGCTGCTGCTGGGCAGATGGCAAGGGCTCGATGATAGGCGCGGTCGCCTCACGGTGCTCGCCGGCATCCTCGCCGCCAGTCGCCGCCGTCCACACGGCAGACGAGCCCCACGTTTTCTGGGGCGGTGACGCAGGGGTGTGGGCGTCCTGCAACACGGGGGAGTCCCGGAGCGGTGGGAAGGAAACAGACGAGCGATCCTGAGGTCCGTGGGGGCCGTCCACGATGGACACAGCACGACGAGGGCGCGCAGTGCCGCCAGCGGACGTAGGCGACGAGTCTTGCGTGGCCTGGCCGCCGCTTTTGCTGCCACGAAGGCCGCCTGCATGGTCGGCCTCGACGCGCTGGCTCGCATCGCGGGAGTCACAGAAGGCAGAATACGGCGCCTCCAATACCAGCTCGAGCGCCTCGTGCGCCTTGCTCAGGATGATGTCGCCCATCGGCACCGACGACCCCGAAGCCTCGATGGGGTCTTGCTGCCTCTGGGAGGGGGCGGAGCTGCCGGCGCGTGCGGCGTGTGCAGGGACCGCTATCCCAGAAGCGCTGGCACCACTGGCGGGCGAGTGGGCGAGAGGTGTGGCGGCTGACTTGCTGACCGTGCTCAGCGACGCGTGGGACGAGGCGCCGGTCATTGCGGCGGCAGCGCTGCTCTGGTGCTTGCGAGCCGCGTAGATCTCGTCGATGGTGTGCCGACCCCGCTCGGCGTCGTCCTGCAGCTCGCCTAGTAGCTCGTTCAGCCGCGACATCTCCTCCCATAGAGCCGCATGCTCTGCCTCGGCGTCCTTGTCCTCCTTGTCGCCGCTGCGGTCAGTCGCGGGGGCTTGAGCGGCGGCCGCCGCCTCCAGCTCCGCCACGTTCGCCGTCAGCTGAGCGATGTGATCGTTCTGAATGGCGTTCTCCTTCTCCAGGCGTGCAAGCCGCTGAAGGATGTCCTTGATAGTGAGCTGCAGAGGGAGAAAGGTGAGGCCGACGTCAATAAGCTTCGATAGGTCGACCTCGACCTCCACATCCTGCGTCTCCACTGACATTGGCCTCGTCCCTGCTTTCGTCCGGCTGCCTCGCCTTCTCAGCACGCCTGAGGACAGAAGGCGGGGCGAGCACACGGAGGAGCAGCAGGAGCTTGCACCGCGCAGGGCGGCTCCCAGCCGACGTATGAGCAGCGAAGGGAGAAAGTGGCTCGCCCTCCCCGTAGGCAGTCGAAAAAGGGTGGCAGAACTGTCTTAGCGGGCACGAAGGAGAGCAGGAGGGAGGGAAGCGTCGAAGGGGGGCAGCGTGGGATGGGGGTGTGAGGGGCGCTGAAGCTCAGTCTTCTCTCGCGGTCAAGCGTGGAGTCGTTCTTGTCAGAGAATGCGGCAAGGAAGCAGGGTGGCGAGGGTGGGTGGCGAGGGTGGGTGGGTGGGTGGGTGGGTGGGTGAGGTCACAGCACTCAAAGAGACGTGAGCAGCGGAGAAGGTGGGGCGAGGAGGGATGGATGGAGGGAGAGCGGCAACGCGAGGGAGAGCGGCAACGCGAGGGAGAAAGAGAGACGGGCAACCGTCCATCAAGGCCGGGCAGCCACCATCCGCCGAAGCAACGGACGTTCACCGATGTAAGGGGGATAACAGTGTGTAGAGAGGAGGATGGGGAGAGGGGTTGAGAGCGAGGCAGGCACAGGCAGACGGGCTCATCATGAACACTTCACACGCCTTGTACTCCTTTATCACATTACACCCCGCTCCTCTGACATCGCGACCTCCTCAACTATCTCCGCGCACTTGCCGCGCGTTCGTGCGCTCACGCACGTGACAGCGCGCTGCGCATCCGAATTCAGTGCCTGCCTTGGCGTCTCTTTGCATAGTTGCGTCCCCGTTCGCTGCCGCCATGTCACAGCGGTCCCGCCCTCTGCACACCGACGCAGATATGCAGGTACGCGTGCGCACAAACGCACACACACGCACACGCACACGAGCCATTACCATCACCGTAAACACCAGAATTTCGTTAAAAAGGTGTGACGAGTCCTCTTGCGCACAAGCACACACGCACAGGCCTATGCACTTCACATCCGGATGCGGCGCGGCAGCAGTTCGCGCACATCCTCCGCTGGCACTAATTCCCTCATCACAAAGTCACGCAGACGGTACAAACTTGTTTCGTCTTTGATGCGCAGGTTGCTGCACGTGTCGAGCCACAGGTAGTTGTCTGCCTGCATCTTCGCCTTGCTGGGGGTGTCGTCGATGAGCACTGTATTCTGCGGCTGCGCGATAGACGGAAATTGCGCAAACACTTGAGACAGATCTTTCACTGTGGCGTGACTGTCATCGTTAACGGCCGCGTTGAGGCGACGGAAGTCGTCCACACGCGTGTGCTCGCGCGTCCAGACAAACTCAAAGTGAACTCGCTGCGGCTTAGGAGCGTTGATGGCGGCCTCCGACGCGCTCTCCTCATCCGCCGCCTCCGCTTTAGTTGGTCGCCGCTTTGTACCAAAGCGCCCACTGCGCCCGTTGCTGGCGGAGGCTGCAACTACAGCAGACGCGCTGGCCGCTTCCTGCCTCGCCGGTGCTGCCGTAGTGGCTCCTGCACCAGCCTGCAGCGTCATGTTCGACCCGAACACCGCATTCACGAGCGGGTGTGTGTTGCGCGCAGTGGTGGAGCTCCAAATCGCGAGGCGGCAGTGCTCCTGCAGTTCGTTAAGGACCTCGACCATGTGGGGACGCAGCCACACCTTCACCAAGCCCACAGTGAAGTCCGCCGCTGGCATACCCTCTGGGACGTGGCGTACATGGATGCGCTCCACGAGAGTGCCACGTAGGCCGAAAACGAGCAACGGTTTCAATGCCGGCATGGCTGGTTATGTGTGTCTGTCCGTCTGTCTGTGTGTGGGTGTGTGTTGTTCCGCTCGTGTTCCTCCGCACAAGCTTGCGAAGGAGGAAAAAGGGAACGCGGCTCTGCTTCGACCCCGACAAAGGCTATATGCTTCTGCGTAGGTGCGTGATTAGATTCGTGTGTGTGTGTGTGTGTGTGTGTGTGTGTGCGTGTGGTGTGTGTGTCGATGGTGCGAGCGCGTCCTGGCAAGACACGCGCGCGTCAACCAAAACAAAGAAGAGCACGACGCCGAACGAGTGCTGCATTGAAAAGATCAGAAGCCGCGCACGCACACGCAGACAGGCGCGGCATAAAAAGAGAGTGTGGCGAGCAGCGGTGGCCAATGTGTGGTACAACGAGCCGCCGGTGCGGACTCCAGTAAGCGAGTCTGCGGCACTCGCTCTGCCCTCACGGCACGGCATGGCGTCCTGCACCGCCAGGCAGCCGTGGTCATGCGCGAGGGGGAAGACGGCTTGAGTGCCGCACGTTCACCCGCGCCATCTCCCCAGACGCCTTCCAGCCACGATCAGAGCACCGAGCGCTCACACAGTCACATTTTCCACGCACGCACACACAGACACACACACACACACACACACACACATGCGCATTTATACATATATATATATATTTGTACGTCGACACAACAACACCTCACCGAGCTCGGTCGCACCACGGCGGCGTCAAGGAGCCAGCCCAACCAGCGCCATTCGGTGTCGCTCAGGCCTACCGCAGTGTCACCGCATGCGATGCAGGCTACGATCCTGGCTTACACTCTCCACATCAAGGCAACGCAGCCAAAGCCGAACAGCAGGAAGCGGAAATATATATTCGTCGAGTCGCCGACGCGATTCGTGGTGCGTTGGTCCAAGCGTGATGGCCACCGCACGCCTCTCGAGCGAAGCGCCAGCCCAGACCTGCTCGTCAGCACCAGGAGTCCGTAAGCCGCTATTCGAGGGCCGGCTGTGCAGGCTGCTCGGCTTCCCCGCAAGGGGCGGGATGCTGGGCCCTGTTATGCCACGGTCAGACCGCCCGGCATCATCAGGGAGCGAAGTCGAAGCGAAGAAACGCAGCCCCAACGGGGGAGCGTGATATGAGAAAGAAATGAGAGAAGGAAGGTGGAGCAGACGCGAGCAGCTTGCATGGTCCATACGCACCCATGCGCGCACATGCTCACTACGCAACCTGCATGTGAGCTGCCCACCCACCCACCCCCCCCCCTGTTTGTCCGTCGCCTTCTCTACCTCTCGCTCTGTCAGCGCTAGCGCCAAAAGAAGATGTACCGCTCGTACGGCGCCATCGCCGACTCGAAAGCCTGCCGGCCAATCTGCAGATCGGGCAGACCCATCAGGAAGAGCGCGAGCACACACACGACAGCCGCGTAGAAGAAGAGGTTCACGAGTAGGTACGCCGCACCGCGACGGCGATTGCGCTGCTCCAGGGACAAGACACCAAAGTACAAGACCAGCCAAATCCCAAACGCGGCGATGGCGACCATCCACGGCACCGCGACGTGGGTGGGCATGACCGCATCTTGGAAGTATTGCCCCTCGATGGCCATCTTCGTGATCCATATGGTCTCCATGCCCATGCCGAGGATCACCACCCACGCCGTTGTGCCGATGCGCTTGATGCGCGGGTTTGTCATGTACTCGTACAGCTCTCGCAAGCACGAGGTGGCGAGCAGCGCCCACAGGACCAGTCGGCACGTCACGATGTGATGCGTTGGCGCCATATGCAGGATTGCCTTCATCGTAAAGCAGTTCAGCTCCTGCAGCAGTATCAGCAGGAGGATGCCGGTGACCTGGAAGAAGCGGGTCGGGCTCTGGAAGATGTTCCAGTTGTAGCGCTCGAAGCTGCGCGGCCCCAGCTGCCCAAGGAGCCGCTTCGCCTTCCCCGTCACGGTTGGAATCTCCTTGAGAGCGATCCACTTGTACTGCTTCGCGTTCAGCTGCCGCAGCAGCCACATCCCTATCAGCATCCCGCCCGCGTTGCAGATCAGCACATCGAGTACGATGTGATCCCACCAGCATTCCCTGAAGTTCGGCAGCACGTGCTGAAAGGTCACCTCCACAACCTCGAAGCCGAGCGACACGGCCGTCACCATGCGCCAGTCCCGCAGTATGAGCATCTTGATGACGTAGCCGAGCGAGTGAGCGAGGAGGAAGACGTCGAAGGAGGTGTGGACAAAGAACCAGGGGTCCTCCTCGGTGCTCATGCGGCAGTCTTGCGCGTAGGTGCGCTCTGGCAGCTTGTTCAACAGGGAAGCATCGTAGTAGCCCATCATCTTCTGCACCGTCTCCAGGTCCTGAAATATCATAAAGGTGAGGAACACCATATATAGCACACCAAGCGCCAGGACGGCACGCCACACAGCCGGGTGGGGTCGTACCATTAGGGAGTCGGGTAGGTGTACCGCACCAAAGCCAATGAAAGCAAAGGCAGCAGCAGAGAGGCCGACCTTCACTTTTGACGCCACGCCCATGTTGGGGTAATCGTAGTACCGCAACATGAACAAGATGGACATGAGAATGCTGAGCAGTATGAAGACAGTGTGGGGGGTGTAGGCGCAGTCGCTAAAGTCGAGCTCGCGCGCCCACGGGCTGGCTGGCTTGAGCAGACGGTCCGCCCGGTGCGTCGACGACACAGACTCAAGCGGGTGATCCGTCAACTGAATGTTCAGCTGGGACAGGCGACGCGTGCCGCCCTCCTTGCGCGTGTTAGTGCTCCCATAGCCGTTGGCACCGCGTTTCTCCGGCAACGACGACGGGGGTGTGGCACCATCCGGACCGCCCTCCGCCCTGCACGCCGCACGCCGGTCTTCGGCGTGAGCCACTCGGTCATCCGGACCTCGACGCATGCGTGTGCGTCAAGGACGAACCTGCGTGATGCGTGCTATGTAAGGATAGGCAGAAAAGAGGGAGAAGATGGGAATGTGGCGTGAAAGGCAGCAACCATGGAGCGTCCGCACAGCGAAAAGACGTCGAGGTGTGCGAGTGCGGGAAGGGGGGGGGGCGTCGCGTACGTCTACGGTATGGAGTAGCGGCAGTGAAGCCGCTGAAGAGTCTCGTGCTTCCCCCCGCCAAACCCGCTGCGACGAAGCTGTTCGTAGCCCGGAGTAGCCTCCCATAAGGGAAAAGGAGGCGCCCACGCGCACACGCTCGTCCACATTCACGAACACGCAAACATGTCTATCTGTCGCCATAGAAGAAGTCTTTTGGAAGCATACGCGGGGGGTGGTGGGCGCATGCACGCGCACAGCACTGCGCAAGGGATCCGCCCTTGCCGGAACGGCTATCCGCTCGAGCAAGCCGCAGGGAAGACTTCAAGAAGCAAGTTAGTGAGCTGTCATGAACTCGGCTGTACGGCGGCTGACGGGAGAGTGAACGAAGAAGGTCGCATAGAAAGCAATAGTCTTGTGCTTCCTCAGCGAAACCCGATAGCCATCTGCGAGGAGGCGGCCACCGCCTGAAAAGCTGCCTACAGTGCCCTCCCCCACAGACACACAGACACACACACACACACACACGCAACATCCACCCACGCATATTTCTTCACCTTGTGCCTCGCGCGTGAACTTCATTGTCCACTTGGTCGCTGCCGGCTAGCAGGAGATGGTCCGGAGGCGTTGACGATCAAGGGTACGCGATGAATGAGCTCAGTCGCTCGGATACCGCGTGTACCACGCCCGTCCTCGGCGGCCACCATATCTGCAGCGACGCCGTGCACGAGAGCGCCTGCACAGGTCGTGTCGAAGGTGTCGTGCATTCGTTGCGCGGCAAGGCCTGCCAGCAGCCCAGTCAGCACATCGCCCATGCCACCGCTTGCCATGCCGGCGTTTCCGGCATCCACGATTGCTGTCTTCGCGCTGCTGTGGCAGTGCACAATTGTGCCAGGGCCCTTGAGGAGGCAAGTCCCACCCAAAATAGCGGCAAGGCGACGAGCCGCGGCGAGGCGGTCCTTCTCCACATCTGCGACGCGGCAGTCCAACAGACGGGCCGCCTCACCAGGGTGTGGCGTGATTATGCTGTTCGGAAGCACCGGCAGGTGTTTACGAGCGCCGGCAGCAGCACCCCCTTCCCTGCCGTGAAGGCAGCCTGCGAGAAGGTTCAGCGCATCTGCATCCAGCACCAGTGTCTTGTCCTGATGC
Source organism: Leishmania major strain Friedlin (assembly GCF_000002725.2). Classification (NCBI taxonomy): domain Eukaryota; phylum Euglenozoa; class Kinetoplastea; order Trypanosomatida; family Trypanosomatidae; genus Leishmania; species Leishmania major. The sequence continues at coordinate 514,590 of NC_007255.2, read as the reverse complement.
AGCTCAGCGTGACGCAGAGCGGCGGTCAAGGCCGCCTGGCCATACGCACCGGTGCCAAGTCCAGGTCCGACCGCCAGCGTAGAGGCCCACTCGAACGCCTCGAGCATCTGCTGCTTCAGCTGCTCGCCCGTGTCCGTCTCCACGGCTGTCACCATCGCCTCTGGGCAGCGCGTCAACAACGGTGCTGCGTACTCGGGGCGAGTCAGCACGCGAGTGAGCCCGGCTCCGACCGTCACGCAGGCCTCAGCCGACATGAGAGCGGCACCTCCAAAACCGTGGTCTCCGCCGACAAGGATGGCCTTGCCACAGCTGCCCTTGTGTGCCAATGCCGACCGCCGAATGCCGAAGTACTCGTAGACGTCGTCCAGCGCCACGCGGCGGCACAAGGCCACCCTCATCCGCTCCGGCGCGGTCATCCAATCCTCCAAACCGAGGCTGCGGTAGTGCAGCTGCCCGACATAGTCTTTTGCCTGCCCCGTGAGCAGCCCAGGCTTCAGGCAAATAAAGGTGGCCGTGTGATCCGCCTTCACGCACGCGCCGGCAGCCTCCCCGGTTTCGGCGTTGAGACCGGATGGGATGTCGATAGCCACCCGCGGCACCGGGAGACCGTTGATGTGCCGGATGACATCCGCGTACTGCTCTCGAGGGGGGCCACAGATACCGGTGCCCAGCAAGCCGTCCACGATAAGGTCGACGTCGGCGGGTAGCTGCAACGGCGCGCCGGGGCTCATCGTACTCTCGGTGCCGCCGACCGCCTTCCACGCATGCTGAGCACTTGCCGCCTCCGTCGGCAACGGCTTGCTGTGAGGCATGCGCAACACCGTCACGATCTTCCCAGCCTCGCGGGCGTGTCGCGCGATGACGTAGCCGTCACCTCCGTTGTTGCCTGAGCCCACCAGGATCAGCCAGTGTTTCTGCGAGGTGTAAAGGTTGGCAAAGACGTCGTACGCTGCGCGGCCTGCGCGCTCCATCAGGCCACTGAGGTCAATGTTCTCACTGGCGGCTGCCGCCGGCTCGGCATCGCGCAGCCATGCTGCGCTCCACACATAGTGGCGCAGCACCTGCTCAAGCCCGGTGGCGATGGTGCAACGCTCAGAAAGTCGACTCAGCATCGCTGCAGTCCGATACACCAAGGAAAAAGGCGTGTGTGCGTGCGAAAACGAGTATCGGTGAGCGAAGCGCCCTATGCATACATGACGGTGTATACCGATTTGCCTACATGCATCGCCATGCGCGACTCCGCGTATAGAGAGAGCGAGGGCAGCCTGGCGAAGTATGGTGGAGGGGGGAGTGCAGCGTGTCACTGGACCCTCGATATCGTTCGCTCTTCCGCTTTATGGTGATCGTGTGTGGGGGGAGGGGGGGTACGTGAAGGATTGGAGACGGTCAACGGCAGCGGGTCGGGGGATGGAGTGGAGGTGAAGATAGGAAAGTGCGTTGACGCACATGTGCAGCGAAAGAGGCACGCAGCGCTGTCGAGCGCATGCACGCGTAGTGACACAGCCATGCCCGCGTGCAACCGTGGTGCAACGGAAGTGGGTGACCAACTCGTAGAAAGTACATAGGTGTGTGCGCGCGCGTGCAGGGAGTTATGCAGAACAGGAGAATTAGGGGCGTATGCGTTCATCATGGTCCCCGAAGTAGCGGCGATGCGACTGGTCAGACAGACAGACATGACAAAGCCGTTCGAGTCTTGTTGCTTTCGTGAGACTCCTCGCTTAGCTCTCCGTCGCTGTACCCCCTCTCCGTCTCCGCCCCCTCCCCCGCGGCAGCAGGATCGGTCGTGCATCAAGTCACTCCTTTCCTCACTCACAGCGGCCCGCTGAACTCGCAGATCGTTGGCAGCTTGTCATCCTTACTGTGTGCGCCCAGAACACGCCCCAGAGCCTCTGGCACCGCATCAAGCACACACGCACACACCATCAAAACATCATTTTTTCACGCTTGTTTATACGCGCCGCTTCATCGGCGACGCAGCCTCTGGCGGTGCGTCCACCTAAAAGTCCAGCCCAAGCGCCTGCTCGATGTCGTCGGCGTCTTCCTCCGCCTGCGCACGGCCAGCCGCACCGCTTCCGCTGCCGGCAGCTGTCGAGGTCTCTGCCTTGGCTGCCACGGTACCATGGCCATCGGTGCCGTACTGATCTCGCGTGCGCTTACGTGCGTAGCTGTCGATACTCGACGCTGCGCCGTTACCTGCACCGCCGTCGTGAAGGCCGCGACTCGTCTCGCTGGCCGAGCCGTCAGCCGCACTCGCCGCCGTGCTCGGCTTCGACGTTGTCGTCGACGCCGCCGATGTGCCGTCGCGTTTGGCCGCGTCTGCACGTGCGGCAGTGCTGCTGTTGTTGCGCGCCTCCTCCGCCTCGCTGGAGCTCCGCTCCTCCTGCGCCGCCGCCGTCTCCTCGATGTACCCCGCTGCTTCCTTGACGAAGGTCGGGATACGTGCCATGTCCACAACCGTTATCGCTGGCAGCCTCGTGACGCCCTCACGGTACTGACGAAGCTCGCGAACGACCGTGTGGAAGGTGCGGATAGCGGGAGCGAGGTCGATCTTGGCCGAAGACACCTTCGTGTCGACGGTCATGCCGATGAAGTAGTGCGCCGTGAACCACGTCGGACCTGAGGGGGCACTGCTATCCTTCACGTTGAGGTTACCATGGAGAGAGCTGCCGCCGTCGCCAAGCTGGCCAGAGGCGCGAGAGCCGACGCTGCCGCGAGTGTGGCTCGCCGCCGCCGCCGCGCCAGTGGCTTTGCTTGTCAGTCGCGTCCGCAGCTGCACTTCCTCGGGGTCCTCGAACCGGCGCGGGTTCAGGTGCAGGCGAAGCTGGCGATAGTCCTCCAGCGTGTGGCCACGTGACGAGGCGTTGCCGGCCCAGAGGATACGTATGCGCGACTCCACGCCGTCCGCGTAGGCCTGGTAGTGCTCCGCATCGCTGCATGAGACCTTGATCTGCAGGTAGTGCTGGAATTTGCCAAAGAACGGGGCCGGCTCCAACACACGCGACCAAACTCCGAACGGACCGAACTTCGCCTTCGCCTCCGCAGCGCTCATGCCGAGGTCCTTGCTAAGCAGATCGTGGCCGCGCTGGAACTCGTCGCAGAGCTGGCGCAGGTTGGTGAGGGTAACATTGTAGCAGGTATTGCCGTATGGCACCGCCGGTGTCAGCACCGGGAAGAGTGCCATCGCATCCGACTTGGACTCCCGCGGGTCCCAGCCGCGGCCGAGGTGGGTGCGGGCCCGCATGGACTCGGTGAGGTAGATGGCGCGGTTTTCGGTGCCGGTCTCGTGCGGGTTCGGCTTAAACCACGTGTGGTACGTTCGGAAGAAGCGGGTGACCATGCCAGCGGCGTTCTGGTTCGGATAGCATTGGCACACAAAGGCGGTGAGGATGGCCCAGCCAATGCCGGATGGGAAGCCGAAGGTGTTGCTATAGATGGACCTTGCCTTCCCCCACGCCTTCACGAAGCGCAAGGTTTGACGGAAAACGGCCTTGTTCGGCACGAGATCCATTATGTTGTGTGCCACTCGCACGGCGTTACAGCTCAGCACGGACTGCTCGTCGAGGCCCTGTAGAAGGTCATCCGTGATGACCTCCGGTACGCGGTCCTGCCGGATCGACCCAAACGAGAGATCAATGTCGATGCCGTCGCACACCATCGCAATGATCGGCACGCGAGACTCACGAATGCAGTGCAGGTCTGTCACCCACGGCTCGCTCTTCAGCCGTGGCGCCAGCGTGTTGAAAAAGTGCTCGCGGGTGATGCGACTGGGGGCAATCAACACCATGTCGATATCACTGCCAGAGGTGTGCACGTTGTACCGGTAGGAGCCGGTGGCAAAGATGCGGCCCTCGACTTGCGCCGCCGCCGCCTCTGGCATGCGGAACTCCGTGATCATTGTGTGGCGAATCCACACCCGCACCACGTTGACGATGCGTTCGAGCACCGACCGTCGCCGGTTGGACTCCTCCTCCGGCTCAATGCGGGTGATGCACCATTCGCTAAGGGACAGTTCGTGCACTACCTCCCCACCCTTCGGCCCATCAGCCGAGACGATCTTCTTGGCCAAGAAGTCCTTGTCCGTCACGGTGGTCGACGTCATGCGCAGCACACAGAGGCGACAGAAAACAAAGAGAAAACAACTCTAGCGGGGGAAGCAATCCGCCGGCCAGATCCGCCGTGCCTCGACTGGGCGCTCTCTGGATGGGTGGGTGTGCGTGAGTCTGAGGGGACTTGGTATTCACAGAGAAAGAGAGAGAGAGAGGAGGGTGTCTATGGCAGCACTCTCACACAGACGTTATCGGTCCTCCCTGTCCGGCCTCTTTTCAGGTGATCAGGCCGACCGAGAGAGAGCCGCGGCAAGCCACTATAGAAAGAAAGGCGGGCGAAGGAGGCACGTCGCGTCAGACGCCACCACCCCTCCCGGTGTAGAGGCAGGCCTCGCTGCCCGATACACGACGGATGGGACGTTCTGTGTAATCGCAGTCGGCTGCCACCTCGGCTGTGGTATGTGCGAGGTTGACGGGCAGGTGCCAAGAGGGAGGAGAGGAGGAGAGGGAGGAACGGCGGCGCACGTGAGCAGGGTGCCTCGAGCACGTCGGTGAACGGCATACTGTGCGTGCAAAGACGAGGAGGTGAAGAGGGGGGAGGGGGAGGGTAGAGATAGGCAACGTGGCGCAGAACACAAAAAAATAAAAAACGAGGGCATTCATGGGCATGGCGGCAGGCAGGCAGGCAGGCAGGCAAGGCTGGGGAGGGAGGGAGGGGGTGCAGACAGAGCGACGGCGCAGGAGGAACTGAGGCGATGCGCGTCCGTCTCGCCCCACACAGACAGACGCCATGAGCAGGCAGCGGGGTGCTTTTCATGTGCACAGGGCATGCTTTAGTTAAGGGTGACCGAGTTCTTCACAAGCACCTGCATAGTGCAGTGTGTTTCCGCGTCTAGTGGGCGCGGGCAGCGCCCCACTAATAGCCGCGCGTCGGTGCGCACGTTTGAGGTGACGGTGTGTTGAGATCGGACGCGAAGAGGCAGGAGACAGGAGCCGCTGCGACAGCGCTTCGATGCTTGAGCCGGGACAGAGACGCCTATAAGCACATCCGAACATATTGGAGGGGTGAGCGCACACAGGACAATGAGCAGCAGCAGCAGAAGAAGCCCGAGCGAACACCAAGACACCGAGAGACGAGCACGCCAACAGAGGAGGGACAGCAGCGTAGCACTCCATCACCGCACAGCTGCACCACATCAGAAAAGGCGGAAGGCGAAGGGCCGGCGTACGGGCACACAGACTAACACGCAACATCCGACGCGGAGAACAAAAGGAGGAAAAGAGTAGCGAGGCAAGCGCAGGCGTGAGCGTGAGCACAGCATCGCCACACACACACACACACACACACGCCTCGACAGAACAGTGCACTGCTTCTGGATGTGACGCGCAACACGCTCTTGTGGGGCAGCGCATTCTTCATCTCTGCAGCACCCAACAGCAAGCGCAGGAGAAAACAGAACGGGACCCGTGTCTGCGGCTGTACTCTCCACGGCGCCCGTCTACTTTCGATCCAGCAAGATGTCCAGTGCACAAGGCTGCATCGTCAGGTTCCGCAGGTCCTCCATAATTGCCCGCGATGCGTGCGGACGGCGGCGCGTAGAAGCGACTCGCGTCGCGTTCGCTGGTGCACTGCCAGCGCTCAGAGAGCTCGGACAACACGTCGGAAAGCTTTGCGGGCCGCTGCCGCTGCCATGCGTCGTGAGCTCCGCGCTGATCTCGGATATGGTGCTCGTGCTCGCCACCGTCGCCTCTACTAAAAGATCCAGCACAGACTGCACAAGAGCCTCGAACAACGGGGTCGGGTGCAGCAGCGGACAATGGATGGACGAGTGCCCTCGAACGGTGATGCCCACTGCGTCCTCGACCGACACTTCGAGCGCTCTACTCTGCGGAGAGGCGACGGCGAACGGCGGCTGCGGAGGTGATGGCATCGGCGATACCGCGGCGTCAGCCTGCAGTCGGTCACAGCTCTCGTGGGCACCATTCTCTGCCATACCGCCGGGCAACGTGACCGCAGTACCTGCAGGGCTGCTACTGGCTCGAGGTGAGGTGTTACAACCGTTGGCAACGCCGCAGATTGGGGCGGCAAGCATCGACTCGCCTGCAACGCCACCAGCAGCCTCAGCCGCAGACTCAGCAGAGCCGACCGGCACCGCGTGAGAACTTTGGTCCCGCCGCACCAGGGGCGCTGAGAGGCCCACCGCAGTGACTGCAGACACCACAGCGGGAAGGCGAGCGGGGCCGGCCCTGTGGTAATTAAGAGGTACGCTGCCCGAGCTCGAGGTATGATGTGGCTGTCGCATCAGTCCGCAAACCACTACCGGCTGCGGGCCCAGAGCGCTCTCGAGCCCCATCATAATATCCGCCGCCTGCACCAGCGTCACTTTTCGGGACGGGTCATAACAAAGGCCAATGGCATGGCAGTGCCGACACACGAAGCGGCGCAGCTCCCCGTAGCGGTCCGCGCCGCTGAGGTCGTAGATGTGCAGCACGGCCTCCGCAGAGAGTCCGCGCGCCAGCCGCACTCTCACGGCACGCCGCTCAAACCCAATGGTCGGCCGCACCACCATCTGTGACGGCTTCTCGCCAAGGAAGGCGTGAGCGCTGGCTGTCTTGCCGATACCGCATGGCCCCACAAGCGCCACGCGGATAGGGCTCGACAACAAGAGGCGAGCACCGAGCGAGAAGGACGACAGTCCTTCACACCATGCCATCTCCTGCCGTCGCGCAAAGTCAAGGAACTGGGTGTAGTTGTACCGCGCGTGCAACGAGATGACGCGCTTCGCCGCCTCGCTCTCCGAGAGCGCGGTGGCATCTTGAATCACCGGCGCACTCGAGAACATGTCGTCTACCAAGGAGCTCCGGGGCCCACTGCCCGAGGAATAGGTGCACCAGCTGGGTCCTCGCTGCTGCTGCATTCGAGACGCCGCAGCACGCGAGTTGTGCGACGACAGTCGCGGCAGCTTTGCCTCCTGAACCCACCGCGTCATGTTGTACTGGTACCAGATGATATTGTCGCGGGACATGAAGTAGAAGTCCGCCGAGACAAGCGACACATTCGCCAAGTCGCGCAGCGTCAGAAAGCTCATGACGTTGACGAGGAGGACGCGCTGGATCATCTTGAGTTCACCGCGGCTGCGGCGGCGCGGCTCGCCGTTTTCCTGCCGAGTAGACACCACCAGCTGGACCTCGTAGGAGCAGCTGGCACACACACGGCATGGCACCGCGGCTTGCGTGGACGGAGACATTGATGACGGCAGCGCCGTCACTGCCGACGGGGCGGTGAGCGCGTTAGACGGTGGGTGACCGTTTCCATCGCTGCAGACTGGCAGAGGGCCGGGGAGCAGTGCACTGCTGGAGGCAGAGGACACATCGAGCCCCTGCGCTGCGGGGGCCTGTGGTCCTCGCCGCATCCCGTTTGGCAATGCACTGCCGTCGCTCGCACACGCGCGGTTAAACTGCTGCGGCTCGGGAGTAACAACGGAGCTCAAGGACGTGTTCGTCATTGCCGAATAGCTGCCCGCCGCCGCCGCCCCCTCGGTCGAGCTATTCGCCTTGTTCACAACGGCGGCTGGTATGTACACGAGGTTGTTGCAGCACGAGGAGCAGAAGACGTGCCCGCACATACGGCAGTGATGCTTGCGGTTAAAGAGAGAGAAGCTGTTGCTGCAGTCCGGTGCCATGCAGTTAACTACCTGTGCATCCGGCACCCACTGGTCGAAGGGGATGCAGCGTACCTGCGACAAGTCTAGGACGGGCTTCGCCAAGGCGGGGGATTGCACCGCACCATTACCGCTCATCGCGCTCAAGCTGAGGGTCGTGCACACCGGCGACAGCGAGCCATCTGGTGCCCGCCGAGACGCGGACGCAGCCGCAGACGCCGGCAGGCTGCTCACAAGAGCGGCGCGGTTGAGGGTGCTGACGCCACTTGATGTTGTCCGAGCGAAGGTGGCCGAAAACGAATTTGAGGCGGGCTCCTCGCTCGATAGCCCGCAAAGCACGTTCACATGCAACACAGGAGGCACGCAGGCCCGTCCTTCGTGTATGTGGTTCGGGCATGGTGGCAGCATTTCCTTTTCCGTCGCGCCGCTGTACATTGCGCGCGCGGGGGCGTTCGCCGGTCGTGGCAACAAGGCGAAACGACCCTTTTCGTTGCCTCGGCCGCGGGCTAAGGCAGGCGCTGTAAAGCAAGTTGAAGTGTGCCCTGAATGGGCGCCCGCACGCAGACACCAGCCAGCGTCGAAACGCGACAGACAAAGGACAGAGATGGACGCGTGAGACGTGCTCGCTTCGTTCGCAGCGCAGCCGTTTCCCTTCTTCTTGTTGGGGGTGGGGGTTTGTGTCTGGTGTGTGATGTCGCCGAAAAACCTGAACAAAAGCCGTCACACCGCGTGCGCCAGTGTAACGCGCGCACATGCACGCAGGGATAAGAGGGCAGACACGAGAGACGGATCGGGGGGAGGGGGCGCAGCTAAGGCAGATGCGCAACCAAAAGCAGCAGACACGCGTGCAGGAGAGGAGAGGAGAGCGCCTCAAGGGTGGCGTCGTCCAGCAACGAGGGGGGGGGGGGGGGGCGAAGAGATCAGTGTATGGAACCACAACGAGTCGACTTGGCTATAATAGAGCTGCCACCGCGCTCCCCCTCAAAGACGGCGCGCAAGAGAAGGAGAGGGGGGTTATCGTGCGTGGACGGAAGTAGCAAGGGGAGCGGTGACAATGGAGGGATGTCCGACTGGAATGGTTGAGCAAGGACACGTGGAGGCGGGTGTAGACAGCGAGAAAGATATACCGCACCTGCACGGATGCGCTCGTGCGCCGGGTGGCGTTCGTTATTAGTGTTACTCCCTTTCTCGCGGCCCTTTTCCGCGAAGCGTAATGGCGTTGCAGACGTGTACACAAAGAGATGCCAAGATGCGCGTGTGCGCACATGTGCGGGTGGCAGAAGAGAAGCAACACAGTGATTCGCCGCACACACGCACACAAGCCCCAATCATCCCACAGTCATCAAGGAGTGGTGTTGATGGCGGCGGTGCGTGTGTGTGTGTGTGTGTGTGTGTATGTGCGTGTGAAGATAGGAAGGAGAGTGGCGAGGGGGTTGGAGGTGTGGAGACGCGAGCTCCTCGCAAACAGAGTAGAGGCGACAGTTTTTTTAGCAGTGGGATGGGCAAGGGAAGAAAGGGGCAGAAGAGAAGGGGCAGGGAGGAGGTGGATGAGTGGTGGGCGAGGCGAAGAGCGAAACGCAGGACACGGTTGGTATGTGTGGTGGTGGGGGGGGGGGGGGGCACTGCGAGCAAAACGCCGCGGCCACCCACGCATGCACGACACAGAGCGAGAGAAGGAGGGCAGCTGTCTCTCATTGGTCCTTGCGCTGACAAGCCGCTCCAGGCTGACGCGATGCGCGAGGAGGAGCGTTCGAAGACGACAACAGAGATGCGGGAGGTGAGAGAAGCGGGGGAAGTCGAGCCCACAGCAAAACGACGATAGGCCCACACACTCGCAGACACACACACACACGAGGACGTGCTCCCCCTTGACGTCTGCCATGGTGTGCTCTTCCCTTCTTACTTTTTTTTGGTTTGTTTGGGGGGTTCCTTCGGTTCCTCAACCTCACATGCTGAGTCCTGCATGCGGTACTTGACGCTCCGTTGCTTCTCCAACTACGATACATCAGCTTGCCTTTATCTGGCTGCCACCACCGCTCACACACGCGCGCGCGAAGAAAGAGAGCAGGCGGGAGAAGAGAGAGCAGGGAGGCAGGGCCGCGCATCCCGTGGCGGACATAGGCGCAGGCAGGCTTAGAAAGAGAACGAGGGAGAGCAAGCAAGGCAGAGAGCAGGAGGAGCCGAGCGACGCGCGGCCGCCTGGCACCCGCGCCGCACGCGCCAACATTCGCGCTCAGCTCCAGCGAGTGGGAAGGGAATCTTTTTCCACTATGTCTGACCGTCTCGGAGGTTCAGAGAAAAGAGAACAAAGAAAATAGAAGGCAAACTCACACGCCCCGCAACACGCGGGTGAGTGAGGGCCAAAATGGAAGCACATGCAGTCCGGCGCCCCTCGAGGCACCCGGCCAGTGCACGCGCGCAGCGGACACAGTAGTGCCCCCACACACACACACACACCAGACCGCCTGTTGCAGCTTGCCACGGCGCATCGCCTCGCCACCAGCGCACCGACCCGCCCTCCTTCATCTACCACGAGCGCACAAACACACGCCAGTCGGGCTGCCGAGGCGCCACACCGTCCATGTTATCTTCTTTTTTGATGGCAGGCGCTAGACCCGCGCCACACAAGTGCCGTGTATGCACTCCGCGACGCAGCGGTTGCACTGTCAGTGGAAGTGGACAGTCGAGAGGGGCAAGAGGGGAGCAAGCAGCTGCGCACGGCGGCGGTAGGCACCCGGGAAGCACGTCTTACGCCCAGCCGGGGTAGCCGTACGTAGCAGTGGACCCGATCTCCTCCTCGATGCGCAGCAGCTGGTTCAGCTTCGCAGTGCGCTCGCCACGGCACGGCGCGCCGGTCTTGATCTGGCCGGTTCCCAGGCCCACGGACAGGTCAGCAATGTACGTGTCCTCCGTCTCGCCGCTACGGTGCGACACCATCACAGACCACCCGTTCTCCATGCACAGCTTCGCCGCTGCGATCGACTCGCTGATCGTGCCGATCTGGTTGATTTTTAGTAGCAGCGAGTTGCACGCAGACTTCTCGATCGCCATCGTCACACGCTTCACGTTTGTCACCGTCAGGTCATCACCGACGATCTGAGCCTTCCCGGCAAGTGCCTTCGTGATCGCCGAGAACTCGTCAAAGTTGTCTTCCGCGAACGGGTCCTCGATGGACACCAGCGGGTACTCCGCGACCCAGCGCTCATAGGTCGCCTGCAACTCCGCCGCGGACACGTACGTCGGCTCGGGGTTCTTGAATGTCAGGTTGTACATCTTCCTCTCCGCGTCATACGCTTCGCTTGCCGCGCAGTCCATGCAGATCGCGAACTTGCCCTTGTGCCCAGCCTTCTCAATCGCCTCCATCAGGATCGGCAGCGGCTCGTCGATATGCTTGATCGGCGGCGCGAAGCCGCCCTCGTCGCCGACGTTCACGGCGTCCTGGCCGTACTTGCTCTTGATGATCACCTTGAGCGCGTGGTATACCTCCGAGCCCATGCGCAGCGCCTCGCGGAACGACGTCGCCTTCGTCGGCGCAATCATGAACTCCTGGAACGGCAGGATGTTGCCGGCGTGCTTGCCACCGTTGATCACGTTGAAGCACGGCACAGGCAGGCGGATATCCTTCGTCCCGGCGAGACTCGCGATGTACCTGTACAGCGGCACGCCAGCCTTCGCCGCGGCGGCCTTGCTGATCGCCATCGAGCAGCCCAGGATCGCGTTTGCGCCGAGCTTGCTCTTGTTCTTTGTCCCGTCCAGCTCACACATCATCTTGTCGAGGCCGGCCTGGTCCGACTCTTCCTTGCCCACAAGCGCCGGCGCAAGGATCTCGTTCACGTTCTTCACCGCCTGCGTGCAGCCGGCGCCACAGTAGCGCGCCTTGTCGCCGTCGCGCAGCTCGCACGCCTCATGCACGCCAGTCGACGCGCCGGAAGGCACAGCGGAGCGGAAAACGCCGGCCTCCGTCATCAACTCGACCTCAACGGTCGGGTTGCCGCGGGAGTCGAGCACCTCGCGGGCGTAAACCTTTCGGATCGGCATGCTGGCGGATGGGCGAAGCCGTTGGAGGGAGGGGGAGATGTTGTTGGTTATAAAAACTCCGGCCGGGTGATGTACACGACGTGATCACAGGAAAAGATGAGAATGCACAGGTGAGGTCGGAGATACAGCGTAGAGAAACAGTTGCTCAAGCGTTGCAGACTACGAGTGTACGTGTGTGTGCGTGTGTGTGTGTGTGTGTGTGTGTGTGTGTGTGTGTGTGCGCGCACGTGTGTGCGGGGCGTTGCACCGATGCAGAGGCAGACACAGCGACCCCGTGGGCAACGGGTAGCGTACGTGAGGGCGTTTAAGCGAAGAGAGATGGTGATTGGAGGAGGGTGCACGGTATGAATGAGAGCATAGGAACCGCCGCAGCTGCGTCCCAGGAATCGGCGCGGCTACCGCCTGACTGTCGCCTAACGCGGCCACAACTTTGCATAGCAGTGATGGGTATTGGCAAAGCCATCTGTGGCTCTCGGACACTACGGTAATATAGATACGCAAGACAAGCTTGGTGCGGGGGTACTGCGCCAACGCGCTGAAAGAATTGTTGCCGAAGATCGGCTGCACCCCGAGCGCCGCGCACATCTCTCCCGTCTTCCTTTGGGACACTCGGCATTGCATTTCCTTCAGCCACCCCTCCGCGGTGAAAGCAGGTGTGGGAGGCCTTTGCAGCCAAAGGCAACGTACTGGGGTCAGAACGATCTTCCCGTCGGTCCATGATGCGCGCACTCACTTCTTCTGACCAAACGCGAGCGCCCTTCAGTGGTTTGCTTGTGCAGTTTACGTTTAAACTCGAAATTTACGTGACGACAAGCGGCAGCCACCGTGCACCGCAAGCGGAACGCCGCACCACAGAGGCGCCCGCCTCCACACGCGTGCCCGCATACTCCGCCACGTGTGCCGAGGCGTGAGTCGGCCTGTCGCAAAGAAGAAACGAAATCGGCACACGCACACACGCAGCACGCTTCTCGGCTTTCTTGCTCACGCAACTTCTTTCCATACCATGCCACACGCGCCGATGAACCGCATGGCACGCACGACGCGGTCGTCACGGTCGCGAAAAAGAATGGCGGCGGTGGCAAAGAGAGAGCGGTCCTCGAACTGGATTTCCACTTGTGGCGGCGAAGAGACGACAGCGGCCGCTCCTGGCAATGGGGGTAACGCAACGCCGTCCAACGACGACGTCGCAGCTGCGTCGCTCCTCAGTGAGGCTGGCGACGCTACGTCCTTAGGGTCAGCCGGCTGTGCAGCAGCAGCAGCAGCGAGCGCGGCGGCATAGCGATGGCTCTCCTCAGCGATGCTGTTGAGCTGCTCGCTGAGTAAGTGCATAGGTGGGTGCTCGCGCAGCGCGCGGAGCTCTTCCAGCTGCTCCGTCGGACTACGGATCGTCTCGACAACGGTGTCGTCCGGCAAGTGGACACGGTCGCGCGCGAACAAGAGGCGCTTGCGGGCCACACGCTCTTCATCATCGCTACCCTTCTTGTAGTTGAAACGCTGCGCTGCCCACTCGCGATCGCGCTCGCTTCGAAAAACTGTTGGGATGACCCCTGGGGCCATTGATGAAGCTCCTCCATTCGCGCCTGCCCCTCCTGTCGGTGAGGACGTGTTCGTCGCCGTCGGTGCTCTTTTAGCAGGCTCTACCTTGGAGCCGGGCTCTGTCGGGCTACCCACGGTGACAGGAGGGAACCACGCGTTGAAAGACGCATCCAGGTGCCGCCGCTCGGCAACGTAGCGCAAGAAATGACCCTCGGTTGGTCGGAGAAGGAACAGACCGTAAATGGAGAAAGCGGGCACGACAAGGCGGCGCAGCCACCGAAACAGCAGCTCTTTGCGTCGGATCTCTGCCGCACGAGCTAGCCGCGCCGCGCCTGCTGCACCGGCGTCGGTGCCGCTTGATGTCGAAGATGACGCGGTTGGGGTGCTAGTTATGCTTCTGCTGCCACAGATCACGCCACTACAGTGCGGTTCCGCTCTCCGGGTCCAGTGGCGAGTCAGATGCGCACTGCCTCTCAGCCGCCGCATCGGTCTACTTCAGCCGACGGTGCGCCAGAGTCCTCAAAGACCGCGAGGGAGGAGGACCTGTGTACGGTATGCGTTTCCTTGAGCGGCACCTCTGCACACGTGTGGGTGTGGGTGTGCGTACGTGTTTGTTTGTAATGCGTTACTGCGTACTTGTCCTCTTCCCCGCTCGTGCCAAGTTGATCCATGTGCATGGCGGTGTGTTGTGGCAAAAATAAGCGGCAGTGAGGAGACCAAGCAATGCAGGCGCGACACGCGGGGCAACAAGGTGATAAGGTGGCGGCGATGGCGCGAACAGTAAGAAGGAATGGGCGGAGGAGGTTCAGCGAGACATCGCCTCGTCAGCTGGGGATCACGGCAGGCACTGCCCTTCATTACCGAAAGGAAGGCTTGGCACGCAGCGTCGACGTGTGCGATTGGGTGCAGGTGAAGACTTAGGGGCACTGCGTCACCACACCACCGTGTCGCCTCAACGATGCCGCTAGAGACCATCTGACGAGCAACGTGCACGGGGACGAATGGAGCATAAGCCGCTCACCCAAGACAGGCACGCACGTGCTAGCATGAAGTTTCGGCGAATAGCGAGTGCAGCTGCAACGACGCCGCTGCTCGTTTCCTCGTCACTTGCGTCCCTCCATATGTGTTTGCGTGTGCGCGTGGATAAGGTGCCAACTGTGCAGCCCGCAACGGCACATTCTTCGCGTCTGTGTCTCTGGGTGATGTCGCCTTTTGTGTGTGTTTCTTTCTTTGAGAGGAGGGGGAGGGGGGAAGGGCAAGGGAGAAGCTGGATCGCGTGTGACGCATGTGGATGCCTGGAAGGGACATCGGCACGGACACACGCACGCACACACAAGCAATACACATGCAGCCACACACGCACACCGACTGTGCAATGGCGAGAGGGAGAAGCGCAGAGGGGCACCAGATCACACAACGCACTCCGAGAACACAACAGATGCGAAGAACAGCAGCAGCAGCAGCAGCAGCACGGCAGTGAGCGGCGGATGTCAACCACAACAACAATGGTACTATAGAAAAGAACCAAAAAAAAGTAGGGAGAGCAACGCAGAACAACTGGAGGAGGAGTGGGTTCCCGACACCATCACCGCTCACCGTCCCCCACCCCCCTCCTCGCTCCGCATCCCTCCTACCGCGATCCTCACACACGTGTTTGGGTGGCGGCCGCTGTCGAGCGCGCAGATGTCAGGCGCAGCCAAAGGGCTAGAAATGAAAAGAGGGCCTGCGGAGCACGGCGGGACGACGAGGAGGCTAGGAGAGAGTACCGTATCACGCGTGTGCACGCGCACGAGTGAAAGAGGAAAGGGCGCCAGTTTCACACCGAGAGGAGTGGAGTACAACACAACGCAGAATGGAAAACGATAGAGAAGCGCGCACCCCTCCCCGCATCCACAAAAGGATGAAGAGGGACGCTGATCGGGGGAAAACGAAAACTCAGAAAAGAAAGGAAGCACCCCGATCCTCGGAACGCAGCGCGACGCGGGAGGGCGGTGAGGGCCGACAGCACAGGACAGCGGCGACGGCGGTGGGTGAGCCAAGAGAAGGGGAGAGGCTGGGCGTGGAAAGAGGATGGCGGAGGAGCAACACCAAGAAGAAAACATCAGTGTCGCACGAAAAGACCGATAACGAGCACACACACACACACAAAGACGTGGTGCAGATGGAGGCGATCAGCGTCACAACAGCAACAACAAAAAAATGGGCGAAAGACACGGCACGCAGCCAAGCACCTTCACAGACGCACGAGCGCTTACACATACACACGTATGCACACCGATCTATACACACACACACACACATATATATATATATATAACTATGGCCTTCATGTACCACTACATGCCGATGTACACACAGAGAGAAGGAGTAGAGGGTGAACACACGCAGGCGCACACATACACGCACGGATAACAGATCAACAGACGCAAGCCTAAACGATATAAACAAGAGACCAACGAATATTGAAACAGGAAAACAAAAAATGGGGAAAGAGCAGACGACCCTACACACACGCTCGCCTGCACGGGCACCCGCGAAGAGAAGACCGCGGATCAGTCGATAATCCTCTGCAGCGTCGTAACAGCGCACGCGACCAACTCGTTCATGCGCTGGGGAGAAGAAGCGACGACGCACCTTCACTGACAGACGGACGAACACGGACAGACAGACACACGCATGAGAGAGCAGCGATCAACACCGAAGTCTCCAGATGTTGGCGTGATTTTCCAAGCTACTACTTCGTTCGCTTGTCTGTCGTTCCTTCCATCCCATCACCGCAGCACGCGCACACGCGCGCACGAGCACTCAGAGGATCGCCTTTCGAGCCGTCAAGATCGTAGTGGCGATCGCGGCTGCTTGCAGACCGCACAGCGGGTAGCGGAAGTCGAGGGCGAAACGGTCGTCGTCCTGCTTGCCGAAGAGCATGACCACCTTCCCCGGATCAGAGACAGCGACGAGCTGAAAGTTCTTCTCACTCGCCTTCGTAGAGCGTCCATGGAAATCGAGCTTATACCCGCGCAGCACGCCATCCCACTGAGGTTCCTTGCTCTTGAGGACAATGATGTTTGGGCTGCCTGGGTTTCGCCGGTACTCGCGAGCCAGCACCCCGTGCAAGAACCACTTTTTCTGCCGACCAGCTGTTTCGCTCCTGCTCGGCGCGGGCGCACCGCTCGCTCCAGGAGAATCGCACACGGCCGCAAAGTTTGGTGTCGCCCTCGACATGGTCGAGTAAGCCGCGTCGACGTCGTCATCAGAGGAGTTCACCATCGCCTCGTCGATGCCGGCGTGGCTGCTGCCGCGGCCGTCACGCAGGAATTCGACCTCACCGCCCTCCAGCGGCTTGATGTACCCAGACTCCGGGTCGATGGCCGGCAGCAGTACCGTGAACGACGACCGGTTCGTGTCGGCCAAGTTGTGCAGCAGAACCGCCAGAATCTCCTTCCGGGCATCCTTGCTACCCTCGCTAAACAGCACCATCTCCATCCCCTTTCCGCGCCGCGATAGCTTGCCAACAAAGGCGCGCGTGTCACTGTCCAGCTGCTGCTGATTGATCGTGAACACAATGTTGGCACCGCCTTGCGAGACGGGGTAGAACTGCCCGCCAACCCCGCTCGACGTATCCTCAACCATTGTACGTGTCTTGAAGCTGCGCGGGACGGCCGCTAGTACAAAGTCGCCTGTGTGTTCGAGGAAAAACTGGAAGGATTGGTGGCGGCCGGGAAGCAGCGACGCGATTCCGAGACCCTTGCGCTTGCGCCGCTCCAGGTAACACTGCAGCAAACGGTGCCGGGGGCGGTAGTAGATGCGCTCGCGCGGGTCCATTGGCAGCACGGACTGCGCCATGCTGTACATAGAGGCGGAGTCGCTGCCCTCCTTGCGCGTCGGCATGATGATCCCACGCGCGCGCTCGTTTCCTCCTGCGACTGCCCCACCGGCAGTTGCCGGTGATGGCAAAGATGCCAGAGCACAGCCGCTGCCGAAGGCACGCTGCACGGCGGCCTCGGTCAGTCCTGAAGGGACCATGGCATTCGCATTGCTGCTTTGGACAGGCGCGTCGAGGGTGCCGTCTCGCGCTGGCGCATTCTGATGCCGCTGCGGGTGGCAGTGTGACCGCTTCCCGTCGGGTGTTCTGCTCGCGGCAGCCAACCCCTCTGGCCCGGAAGAGGGGTTGAGGTGGCGGCGCGGCGGCTGTGGCGGGGCCTGCGACGACGGCAGAAGAGGCGGCGGCGAAGCAGCCGTAGCTGTAATGTCCGCTGCACGTGAGCGCTGAAAGCGCGGGACACCGCCCCCGCGTCGCGGAGGCGGCGGTTGCGAGCTCCTCGGTGGAGTGGCTGGCTGATAGGCTGCTGAGTCCATCTGCGGCACTATCGATCAATGCCGACCTCCTCGTCCTTTTCGTGTGCGTGCGGCCCTGTGTCGTCGGAGGCGAGTGTAAGTGCACCTGCAGGTATGTGTGGGTATGCGTGTGCGTGACACAGGAACAGGAAGGCGGCCGGCTGGCAAGGGGGAGGGGGGTGGAATGCAGCGAAAAAAGGGGGGCAGGGGCTGAGAGAGAAATATATAACCGCTGATACGACTGCCAAAAAAATGTGTGTGCGTGTGTGTGTGTGTGTGTGGAGAGAGAGAGGGCGGGGATCGGGTTAGCGCGTTGAGCAGAGGAAACGTGATTCAGCAAGAATGACAGAGAAGCAGCAGCGTGCAACAAGGGCACGACATGTTGCGACCCCACCCATCACCATCCGCTCTCCCTCCCTCCCCCCTTCACACGCTGAGGAAGGAAGGACGAGGACGAGGACGAAGAGGGGGGAGGCGGCGCGCATGAAGAGGGAAAAGTAATATGAGAATAAAGGAGCGAAAAGACCGCCCATTTGGCACGGCAGATGAGGCCCACACTCCGAAAGTCACGTCGACCGGAAGAGAGAGGGTGGTGGGGAGAAGGTGCAACACAGCGCAGTAGCCACAGGCTCCCATCGCATCCTTCTCGCCTCCGCTCTCTGCGTGACAGCAAAACAGAAAACGATACACACCTACCATCACACCATGGCACGCGCCGCCACGTCCGCGATGAATCAACTACAGTGATGAGCCATCACTGCGGCTTCTTCTGCTTGCATGCCCGTAAGTAAGTGGCTAGTTGATGCATGTGTGTGCGCGTGCCCGCATCCCACTGCCGTTTCTCTGGGTTACCGTTAAACGAGGGAGATGTGAGAGGAGAAGCGCAACGCCAAGAAACCCCTTGTGCGTCGTCTGGGCGTGCGTATCTATGTGGTAACTTTCTGGTGCTCGCCCTCTACGTGTGTGGCGCCACGTCAGCTGCTGCTACGGTTACTCTTCATTAGTCGCCCACAATGTCCGCCGGCGCCCTTGCCGCTGTGTCACTGTCTCGCACGTCGGGAGAAAGGAAAGGCCGACGCATCAAGCACGAGGCGCGTCCGAGTCTGCGTAGAAAAGGGAGGCGAAACGCCTTCTCACGCGCGTGCACGCAGAACCACGGAAAGAGAGGGGGGGTACGCATAACGCACAGACGAGAACCACAGCAGCATGTGAGCACGCACGCAGACATGCACAAGAAGCAGATTTATTTAAGCACCCACACGCACACATAATGGAGAGCCGGAAGCGGTGCTGGGCGCGGTCATACGCTACTACAGGAGTTCAAAGTCCAAGTCGTCCTCATCGCGCGCCGTCTTGGAGCGGCGTTCTGCCGCGTGTTTTCGATGGTGCCCACCCGCATTTCCGGCACCCGCAGACGCCCCGCAATCGCTGGCTGCGTCACGTGCACGGCTCGTCACCGTCTGATCAATGAGGACGTCGAAGCACGCCTTCTTGCCGGTGTGCTTTCCATACTCCACCTCGCGAAGCAGATACGTGACCCGGTCGCCCGCCTTCACCCTCGAAGACGCGTTTGATAAGTGGAAGAAGATGGACTCGCCGCTGAGATCGTCTTGGATGAAGCCGAAGTGATCTGCCTTCACCTCCCGTACCACGCCAGAGAACCGGGACTCGCTCGTCATCGTACCCGGTGCTGCGTCGGCCAGAACGAGCGGGCGGCCAAAGACGCCCTTCCGACGCTCCATCGAGGAATCAATGATGACACGCTGCGCCACGAGCTCCACATCCTCGTCGACATCGGCAGCGGCCTCTGCACCACTTGTGGGCGTCACCGCGGCGGCGGTGTCTTCGCCGCCGCCACCCTGCGCGTGAGTGGCAGGCTCCAGGCAGAAGCGTACGTAGCGGCCGGAGCGCAGCTCGGTGCCAAGGGCGAGATCCACGCTCTCCAACGAAAAGGGAAAGCGAGGTGCATCTTCGTGATACTGCCGACGCGTGTCCAGCTCCGCAATCACGCCGACACCCGCCGCTGCATCCCACTCTACAATTTTCCCGTAGAGCGTCAGCGGGGATATCGGTGTTTCCTTTCCTGTCTTGGCGTCGTAGTATCTTAAGCTGACGGCGATGCGATGCAGCTGGGATTGGGTATCGCTCGTGGCTGCGCTGCTGTCTTCCTCCAGCTCCCCTTCTGGGCTGCCCAGCAAGAACTCTGCCGTCTCGGCGCCGCCTAAGGCAGCGTGGTCACCGTCGTCTTTACGGGTGCTCGGCGAGTCTCCCGCGACTCGGCGATTGATTCCTTTCCCCGGGGGCACCGCAACTACCGCGAACGAGACCCGCTCTCCCTCCGTCACGTAAAAACCGCCCATCAGTGCGCTGCGAGTGAAAAAGAAGGACTTGTGCAGTTCGTTGCACGCTTCCTCCCGCGCCGGCGGGACGCCATTGTTTCTAGCAGCCGCAGCATGAGTATCTAGAGCGACGTAAGTATGCTTGAGAGGAGGCGCAGATGCGGCGACCCCCTCCGCCAGGACAAAGCCGTAGCCGCGGCGGTGCTTGAAGGCGGTCACGGTGCCGTGCAGGCGCACAGCACCGTGGTTCGCATTGTGCAGCCTGCCTTGCGCAGGGTCCCCAAAACCGCTGAGACACAGCTTAGAACAGTGCAGAATACCAGCGCCACAGCTGAGTCGAGCAGGCGTGTTCGAAAAGCAACGAAGCGAGAGCCCGCTGGTCAGCGCGCAGCTCAAGCCCATCCTGCTTCCGGCGCGGAGAGCAGCGGCGGCACCGGCATCACTGCGATGAGTAAAGCTCAGGGGAGGCAACGCCGCTGGGAGCGGGAGCAGCACGCGGCAGGAAAAGTTGGACAGCATTCTAGGAGTTTGGCGAGCCTTTGCAACACTAATAAGTCAACGCTGCGCACTCGCCGTGTGTGTGTGTGTGCGTGTGCGCGCCTCCGCCTTGTGGGTGTGCAGGATACCTGTGCGTATCCGAATAACTCTGTACCTCCGCGTCACCACAAAATACAACAAAGACGAAAGGAGAAGAGAAGAGGGAGGAAGTGTACTGCCGATGGGTGTCACTGCGTCCAGGACGCGCCACTGTGCTGCCTGTCCCTTCGCTCAGGAGAAAGGTTGTGGTGCGGCCTCCAGCGTGCCAAGCGCTGTGCGGGATGGTCGAAAGGAGGAGGTGAGAGCTGACGGACGCGGCCCCGAAGCGCAGGCTATCGGGTGTGCTACGCAGCAGCTGGCCAACCGTGACGACGCGCTCTCGGGTGCGAGCGCATCCTTCTGTGCGTGCGCACGAGCGAGTGTCCGCCTCCAAGGGAACGAGGAGTGTGTGTGGGCCTGCTCGCTTGCTTGTTGTGTGTCATCATGCTGACGTGTGCCGGTAGCACACAATGTGCCGTGAAAAGAAGAGCAGCGAGGATGGTGGAGGGGCCGATGGTGGGCGTCAGCATAGGGGGAGAAAGTGACCAACGACGCGCCGCACAGCTAGCCGCATGCAGCCAGCCACGCAGAGCCGCGAGCTCAAGGGTGAGAAGTGCAGAAGACGAGCGGAAGCGGAAGAGAAATTTCGAAAAAGCAAAAGATCTGTACGAGGCCCCTCGTTACCATGCTAAGAGAGGAGTGCATAAGGAATGGGACGACAGACCGCTGCACGCACGCACGCACACCACAGGTGGTGCGCATCGTATGAAGCATCATCATCTGTGTGTGTGTGTGTGTGTGTGTGTGTGTGTGTGTCGCGCGAATCACTTGCGAGCTTCTTTGATGTATTTTTTCATGGTTGCGCGTCTCCTCTCACCTCATCGCACAGCAGAGGTCGGAGAGGAGAAGAAGTGCCTGTGCCCTCTGCTGTCGCTGGTCGTGCGTCGCCAAACGACTCGCTCGCGCTCTCCCTAGCGTATTCGTGCACATTCCACTTATCCACGTCTTGCTCGGCACACTTCTTCTGTGGCACTGCGGCCTCGAAACCAACAGCCAGCACCTCCGCGCGTTCTAGCCCGAGGGCCACGGTCCGGCACAGCTACGTGGGAGTGAGGAGCCGCACCCTGAGTCTGATAACGAAGGATTACTCTTTTCACGTCTACACCTGAAAGGTCCTGAAGACGGTGTGTTGGCTAGGTGCAATCTCGTTGTGTGCATCGTATGCACACGATCAGGGTAACCAAGCCGACAAGCTGCCAGCCCGTGTGCATGCACAACACAGCGGCGTTGGCATGCGCTCTAGCAGAGGAAAAGGTGGCTCCGTGGCGTGTCGTCTGCCCGCGTGGCAAGCTTCCACCCCTGTGAGCATCTCATTGTCTTGTCCCTCTCCAGGCCACCCGCTGGGCAGCCCTGTCCTCAGAGCTCTTTGAGGCTTCTCGCGGCTGGTGCGGCTCCTCGGCGCGGAGAGGGCTGCCAGGATTTTCTCCGGTCCGTTAGTGCCTCTGCTGCGGAGTCCGCCCTTCACCTCTGAAGCCGTGCAGGACGGCATCTGAATTCGCCTGCTGCCGGACTCGGTGCACCCAGCATGCTTGACAGTGGTGGTCTCCGTCAGGGTGGTGACTGGTGAAGCAATGAGTCTATACACTCGCTCCGTTGAGCTGGCGTGTCGTCTGCAGAAAGAGAAGGGAGGAGTGAGTGCACGGAACGAGAGGGGCGTGTGTGTGTGCATTGCAGCTGCCATGCTGTACACACGGAAGATAGGATAGACCCAAGAAGTCATGCAGGCAAGGAGGGGGTCGATTCTTGGATCATGAGAGCGCGCACATCGTGGCCCTGCCCCTGGGCCCTCAGGAGACGGCATGACGCGTTTTCTCGATAGCTGCCACTTGCCCAGTCCGTACAAGGACCAGCAGCGTGCGAGCAACCTCTGACTTCTCGGCGCACCACCCCGCGGAGATTCGGAGGGACAAGAGGAAGAGCCGCGGGTTGGCGGAGTGCTGGCCGCTTGCCGGCAGCAGCATTTTTATCAGTGAGGTGGGCCCTTTGCCATCATCTACCTGTGTCAGTGGTTCTTTCTGGCTCTACACCGTCATTGGCTACCGTAGGCTGGGTGTTGGACATCAGCTGAAAGAGGGCGCGTGCATGTGCCTGAGGGAGGGGGAGGGGGGCGTGCCCGTCACCCCCCCCCGTGCGCCTCCTGCCCCCTCCCCCCTCCTCCTCACCTCCTCACCTCCGCGGCACTACACCAGTGACGTGCCCAAGTGCAGTGTGTGCACGTAGCCTCTCGCCGTACTCGCGAAAAGCCACTGCCCGTCGCGAGAGAAAAAGACAGAGGAGATGGCGGTGCCGACCACGTCAGCCTCACCCAGTGAAGCACCCACCTCCTCTCCGTCGAAGACGTCGGCCTCATCGTCGTCACCCCCAAAGCCGAAGGTACCGCCACCGGCGGTGCCGCTGCCAGCTCCCGCAGCTGCGTCGCTCGTCCCTGGCACCACCCACAGCACCCCGTCTGATGACGCGTTGCCGCGAGCGCGGTGGCCCGCTTCACGCAGCGACACGGTCACCACAGGCGTAATGATGCTCGTGCTCACAGCCCACACGGTGACCAGTCCACTGGCGTCACCGGCGGCGAGAACGCCTTGCTTCGTCGGCGACCAGCAGACGCTCGTTACGGCCGAGGAGAAGCCTTCGAGAGGAATGACAGAGCGGTCAAACCAGGCGACGCAGCTGCCGTCCGTTGCCGCCGACACGACACAGTCACGACCCCGCAGGCCGTGGGTCGCCGTCTGCACAGCCATCGAGACGATGCGACCTCGATGCGGCTGCAGTGCCGCAGCCTGAACACGGCGCGCCACCGCGGCAGTCGCTGGTGATGGCGAGGACACCGCGGTAAGGTGGTGGTGGTGGTGGTGGTGGTGACCGCTCTCCTCAGCAGCCGCGAAAGCGTCAGCGCCCGCGGGGTGCGCGAGTGAGGCTGTCAAGCAAGTCGACGCCGTGGCCGCTGCGCCGTCACGGAACGAAGCAGTAGAGACTGACGTGGCGGTGATGTCGAGTGTTCTAATGACAGTCGATGAAGTTGGCAGCGCGCGTGGCGGGCCATAGTACTGGAGCTCGATCGACTTCGCGTCCCTGTTCGCGCCGACGAGGAGCGCACCCGAGGTGGTGCCAATGAAAACCTTTGTCATGGCGTCCGTGCCGGCCCGCTCCACGAACTGCGCCGTCACCCCGATGCAGCCCATCGGCCGAATGCCGAGGTACGACAGGCAGGACGCCGCTGGGTGCAGTGGCTGCGACGCTGTCCACGTGCACACCTTGCCCTCTTGGCTGATAGAGTAAAGGTGGTGGCAGCTGGCGTCGCCGTGAACAGCCATGCGCAACACTGGCGCCTGGTGTGCCTGCGGCGACGGAAACGACGAGTGGGCTGGCCGCTGTGGCGGAAGTAGCAGAGTCGTTGTGGTGCCCGTCGTCGCAAGCGCCCGCTCCAGTAGCCGGCGTGGTTCGATCTGTGCCCACGCCTGCCCAATCGACCACTGCACGATCCGGCCACACCGGGTTCCACCGAGCAGCGTCGATGGCTGCAATGGATGGGCGAGCAGTGTCGTCACCTCCGAGTCGCACACGAGAGGGAGCACAATCACAACGTGCTCAGGCATCGTTGTTATGTCGCCGCTGACGCAGCTCACGAATCCACCACCAGGAGCCGCTGCAGCCCCGGCAAAGGAGCCCTCCTTTCGAGGCATCGTGTTGGCAGGCAGAGGCACGAGGAGCCACGCCAGCACAAGTCCTGGTGACTCCTTCGCCACCTTCAGAGCCGACTCCGTCGTGGCGCCCGGCACAGCCGACGGTGCGGCGGAGGCGGAGCCCCACGGATACCCGAAATCCATGGAGGCACGCACCCTCGCAGCAGCCGCAGCGGCAGCGGCACCGGTCGCCGGCCTCGCAGCCGCACTGGCGCGCTGCTGGGACATCCCGACAGAGGTGCCACCAGTGCTGAGCATGAACAGCGGGTCGAGCGCGCTGGCGCCCGTGCGATTGTCCGGCCCTGCCGGGTCGGTGTTGCCATGGCAGCGCGTGTTCACCGAAAGCTCACCGCCATTGCCGCCACTCGTTACAGCGGGAGAGTCGCACGATCCGTAGGCCGCTGCCACGCACACCGACCACACCGTAGGCAGTGTCATCATGGCACCGTCGCTGAGTCGCTGGCCGGCAGCCGCGCCGTCGTAGGGCACGAGGCACGAGGTGGAGTCCAAGATGACGCGTCGGCGGCTACTCTCGACTGACCCGGCTACATCACCGAGCAGCACAGAAGGGTTGAAGATGCAGACGGGTTGCGTCACCGTAGCCCCGGTGGCATCCCGCGCCGGGACACGCATACACTTTCGCAGGAAGCCCCAGCCCCCATAAGCGGCCAGTCCTTCCTCTGTTGGAGGCGCGGCGGCTGCCCTTGAGGCAACCGTCGGCAGAGCTGATCCACAAAGCGACCCGACAACAGGGCGCGCGTTTGGAGAAGCGGCAGAGAAGCCGGCCATGGCAGCGTGCGCCGCCGTGCTATCCTTGTTCATTGACACGAAGTGAATCGATCGAGGTGCGACGCCCCCGTCGGCGGCGGCAGCTTGAGTCTGCGAGGGAGCGGACTGCTTACTCGGGGTTGTCGGGCGCGCCTTCTGCGCTGTCGGGGTGGTCGGCGTGACAGGCGATGAGGCCGCAGAAGGGGCGGCAGCTTTGGCTGTGGCAGCGGAGCCGCGAGTCGACGACACAGACAGCCGCCCTCCACCGCTGCGGCTACGAAGCGACAATGGCAGTGCCGACCTTGGCGAAGTTGAGGTGCCTGCCGCTGCTGCTGAGTCGCCCGCAGCAGCACTGGCAGGCAGTGCCAAAGCAAGGGCACTCCTCGACAAGGACGTCGAGGACGTCGGGCTGCCATCCGGGTTTGAGGAGCGGCCAGAGATGTACTGCTCCACTACCTGCTGCTTCGCTTGCCGGGCGGCGCGTAGGGCCTCCAGCTGCTTCCGCTTCTCCGCCAGGTCCATTGCGACGATGCGTAAAAAGCAGGTACCGGCGGGCAAAAGAGGACACGTAAAACAGCTCCCAGCGCGGGGGTGAGAGGTCCGAAGGCAGCGGACCTGACAGGTGCAGTGAGGCACAGCAAGAAAAATAGCGGGCAAGCGGCTTCAGAAGGCACCAAGACCACTCGACGGAAGGGGTAGTAGTGGGGAAGATCAACTACAAGACAGTTACGGCCTTAGACCCTGCACGGAACCGACTGCACGCAAAGTAGGGTCCGTGAAAGGAGCCGCGCTACAGAATCAGGCAAGAGAAAGATGAGACCCGATACATGCGACCGTGGGACGCAGGCAGCACGCACGCACCAAGACAGACAAGGCCCTTTCCTCGCTGTGGCCCGCCAACCGCAAAGGTGCACCGGTATAAAAGAGGTGAAGGGACTCAGGTCCAACAGTGGCCACGAGAGGAACACCCACACACACACACACACACACAGAAGGAGGAGGAGGCGAAGAGGGCGAAAAGTTGCGTTTTCCGTTCCGTCTGCGTGTGTGTGTGTGTGTGTGTGTGTGTGTGTGATAGACGTGCCAAGAAGCGGTTGTAGCTGTGTTGCTACACAGAGAACGCGTACAATTCTAAGGCGCCTTGGACGTGTTGGCTCGTTGTCCTTGTCGCTGTGGGAGAGGGGGAGGGGGTGCGTGGGTGCGGCTCTCTTGTTTCCTTCTGTTTCCTGTGCTGCGCGCGTGAAAAGATCCGAAATACTAAGCGGCCTCTTTCCAAGAGAGACGCGCCGCGGCGTGCTGACGTGCGCTGACGGCGTGGATGGATGGTGGTGTTGTTACGGTCGGCACAGCTGCTCTCCGCACGCTTCTTCTCGCAGCGGTGAGTGGGTCGTACGAAGTGCACAGGTACGCATGTGCAGTGGCGAAGGGCCATGGGAAAGAAGAGGCAGAGACAAGCAGACACAGAGGCGAAGGACGACAGCAGGGCAAGATGCAAGCGAGGAAGGGAAGAACGAGGGCGAGTGTGAATGAAAGAGAAGCGGCCATGGCGCGCACGCACGAGACACCTAAACATGAGCGATGAGAAAGGGAAAGACAAGGAGAGCAATTCGCCGGCACCACGTGCGCGCAAGTCTCCCTCCCCCTCTTCATTTTTGTCAGTGGATGCGTAGTACACGGAAATACCGCATGTGTGAGCCCGAGCGAGGACTGCAGGGCGTACTCGACCCTCGCAGGGTTGTCGTCCTCGAAGACTACGGCCTCGCAGAGGAGAAGACGGGTGGCGCACCCACAAGCAAAGTGATCTCTCCCGCTAACCCGCCGATGACGCTAGAACTATGAAAGCCAATCCGCCACCACCCCCACCCCACGTAGGACAAGGCAGGCCGGGATGGGGGGAGGGAGCTCTTCTTCGCGCTGCTGCTGCTGCTGGACACAACCTCATTGCTGTCTTATGCGGTCTACAGTGCCGATGTCGGAAGAAAAAGAAAGAGAGAGAAAGAGAGGGAGGGCAAGAGGGAGAGAGGGAGGGCAAGAGGCGATAGGCAGGTTCACGAGCGTGCAACACTGAGGAGCACACGAGCATGTGTACGAGGGCAGCGTGCACCCAATAAGCCACGAACCAATGGCCACGGAGCTCAAGGCGACGGTCCACCGTCTGGGGGAGGGGGGGAAGACGAAAATAAACATGAGAGCAACGGCCAAAAAAAGAAAAACAGGAAAACACACGAGGGAGCGAACAACAAAAAAAGTGGGACACTATTCACGCGCCGACACAACCGCACAGACAAGGATCTGGGTGCGCGTGTATGTCGGCGTAGTTCCACCTGACTGCCGCACTTTCCTTTGCAGTCCGTCGATGTGCCAAAGCTGAAGAACAAACATATGTATATATTCTTTTTTCAATGCTTCCCTGTGCAGCTGAGTACCGGCAGTGCCTCGGCCGAGCACACAATAAAAACAGCAGCAGCAGCAGCAGCTTTGCTCTCCGGTGCTGCCGCGCCCTCCACCCCGCCGTTGGCCTCCCCTCGTGCTTTGCCCTTTACGTGTCCGCCTCCGAGCTCAAGAGAGAGTTTGAAAGGGAGTGCGGAAGGCTCGACACGTTCACCTTCTCTCCTGCCTTTTGAACATGCGCACTAAAAACACTGGACAAAGCAGGATCATGCAATACATGCATCACGCGCCAGCCAACTCATGCCCCCATCTCCTCCACGTCAACACCATTACTCTGCAGCACCTTGAGAGCGGTGCGAGTCGCCCTGAAGCACCCCTCCGCCGGCTGCTTTCCTGCCGCACACGGCACCGCCGCCATCTCACTCCCATGGTTCTCATTCCTCGCCTCGAACCGCACACCCAGTTTACGCCGCTCCTTTTCAGACTGCACATAGCCCTCCTTCAGCCTTTCCTTGTCCTTTTCCAGCTTTCGCTTCGCCCGCACCGCAGACGTCAATTCATCCGACAGCTCCCTCCGCTCCACCGCGGCCGCGCGCAGCTTATCCTCGCACACCCGCAACTTGCCCCGCAGATCTTCGGTTTCCTCGCTCAGCAGAGCAGTCTTCCCTTCCGCATCAGCACACCTCTTTGCCAACGCTGCCTTCTCCTTCACCGTCTCAGCAACGATCAAAGACAACGAGTCTCTGTCGGCCACCACAGCGTTGACCTTTTTCTCGAGACCCCTCCAGCATTCAACCGCGGTCATACGATCACCCGCCTCCCTTGACAACGCTTGAAAAACCCGCTCCTTCTCCGCGTGCGCCTCCTCCAGCTCGCCGCGCAGCGCCTCGTTGTCCGCCTTGGCGGCCTCCGCCTCCGAGCCCTTCTCCTCCAGCTCGCTCTGCAGACGCTCCTTCTCCGCGTGCGCCTCCTCCAGCTCGCCGCGCAGAGTCTCGTTGTCCGCCTTGGCGGCCTCCGCCTCCGAGCCCTTCTCCTCCAGCTCGCTCTGCAGACGCTCCTTCTCCGCGTGCGCCTCCTCCAGCTCGCCGCGCAGCGCCTCGTTGTCCGCCTTGGCGGCCTCCGCCTCCGAGCCCTTCTCCTCCAGCTCGCTCTGCAGACGCTCCTTCTCCGCGTGCGCCTCCTCCAGCTCGCCGCGCAGCGTCTCGTTGTCCGCCTTGGCGGCCTCCGCCTCCGAGCCCTTCTCCTCCAGCTCGCTCTGCAGACGCTCCTTCTCCGCGTGCGCCTCCTCCAGCTCGCCGCGCAGCGCCTCGTTGTCCGCCTTGGCGGCCTCCGCCTCCGAGCCCTTCTCCTCCAGCTCGCTCTGCAGACGCTCCTTCTCCGCGTGCGCCTCCTCCAGCTCGCCGCGCAGCGTCTCGTTGTCCGCCTGGGCGGCCTCCGCCTCCGAGCCCTTCTCCTCCAGCTCGCTCTGCAGACGCTCCTTCTCCGCGTGCGCCTCCTCCAGCTCGCCGCGCAGCGCCTCGTTGTCCGCCTGGGCGGCCTCCGCCTCCGAGCCCTTCTCCTCCAGCTCGCTCTGCAGACGCTCCTTCTCCGCGTGCGCCTCCTCCAGCTCGCCGCGCAGCGCCTCGTTGTCCGCCTTGGCGGCCTCCGCCTCCGAGCCCTTCTCCTCCAGCTCGCTCTGCAGACGCTCCTTCTCCGCGTGCGCCTCCTCCAGCTCGCCGCGCAGCGCCTCGTTGTCCGCCTTGGCGGCCTCCGCCTCCGAGCCCTTCTCCTCCAGCTCGCTCTGCAGACGCTCCTTCTCCGCGTGCGCCTCCTCCAGCTCGCCGCGCAGAGTCTCGTTGTCCGCCTTGGCGGCCTCCGCCTCCGAGCCCTTCTCCTCCAGCTCGCTCTGCAGACGCTCCTTCTCCGCGTGCGCCTCCTCCAGCTCGCCGCGCAGCGTCTCGTTGTCCGCCTTGGCGGCCTCCGCCTCCGAGCCCTTCTCCTCCAGCTCGCCCTGCAGACGCTCCTTCTCCGCGTGCGCCTCCTCCAGCTCGCCGCGCAGCGTCTCGTTGTCCGCCTGGGCGGCCTCCGCCTCCGAGCCCTTCTCCTCCAGCTCGCCCTGCAGACGCTCCTTCTCCGCGTGCGCCTCCTCCAGCTCGCCGCGCAGCGCCTCGTTGTCCGCCTTGGCGGCCTCCGCCTCCGAGCCCTTCTCCTCCAGCTCGCTCTGCAGACGCTCCTTCTCCGCGTGCGCCTCCTCCAGCTCGCCGCGCAGCGCCTCGTTGTCCGCCTTGGCGGCCTCCGCCTCCGAGCCCTTCTCCTCCAGCTCGCCCTGCAGACGCTCCTTCTCCGCGTGCGCCTCCTCCAGCTCGCCCTGCAGACGCTCCTTCTCCGCGTGCGCCTCCTCCAGCTCGCCGCGCAGCGCTCGTTGTCCGCCTGGGCGGCCTCCGCCTCCGAGCCCTTCTCCTCCAGCTCGCCCTGCAGACGCTCCTTCTCCGCGTGCGCCTCCTCCAGCTCGCCGCGCAGCGCCTCGTTGTCCGCCTGGGCGGCCTCCGCCTCCGAGCCCTTCTCCTCCAGCTCGCTCTGCAGACGCTCCTTCTCCGCGTGCGCCTCCTCCAGCTCGCCGCGCAGCGCCTCGTTGTCCGCCTTGGCGGCCTCCGCCTCCGAGCCCTTCTCCTCCAGCTCGCTCTGCAGACGCTCCTTCTCCGCGTGCGCCTCCTCCAGCTCGCCGCGCAGCGCCTCGTTGTCCGCCTGGGCGGCCTCCGCCTCCGAGCCCTTCTCCTCCAGCTCGCTCTGCAGACGCTCCTTCTCCGCGTGCGCCTCCTCCAGCTCGCCGCGCAGCGCCTCGTTGTCCGCCTGGGCGGCCTCCGCCTCCGAGCCCTTCTCCTCCAGCTCGCTCTGCAGACGCTCCTTCTCCGCGTGCGCCTCCTCCAGCTCGCCGCGCAGCGTCTCGTTGTCCGCCTGGGCGGCCTCCGCCTCCGAGCCCTTCTCCTCCAGCTCGCTCTGCAGACGCTCCTTCTCCGCGTGCGCCTCCTCCAGCTCGCCCTGCAGACGCTCCTTCTCCGCGTGCGCCTCCTCCAGCTCGCTCTGCAGACGCTCCTTCTCCGCGTGCGCCTCCTCCAGCTCGCCGCGCAGCGTCTCGTTGTCCGCCTGGGCGGCCTCCGCCTCCGAGCCCTTCTCCTCCAGCTCGCTCTGCAGACGCTCCTTCTCCGCGTGCGCCTCCTCCAGCTCGCCGCGCAGCGCCTCGTTGTCCGCCTTGGCGGCCTCCGCCTCCGAGCCCTTCTCCTCCAGCTCGCTCTGCAGACGCTCCTTCTCCGCGTGCGCCTCCTCCAGCTCGCCGCGCAGCGTCTCGTTGTCCGCCTTGGCGGCCTCCGCCTCCGAGCCCTTCTCCTCCAGCTCGCCCTGCAGACGCTCCTTCTCCGCGTGCGCCTCCTCCAGCTCGCCGCGCAGCGTCTCGTTGTCCGCCTGGGCGGCCTCCGCCTCCGAGCCCTTCTCCTCCAGCTCGCTCTGCAGACGCTCCTTCTCCGCGTGCGCCTCCTCCAGCTCGCCGCGCAGCGTCTCGTTGTCCGCCTGGGCGGCCTCCGCCTCCGAGCCCTTCTCCTCCAGCTCGCTCTGCAGACGCTCCTTCTCCGCGTGCGCCTCCTCCAGCTCGCCGCGCAGCGTCTCGTTGTCCGCCTTGGCGGCCTCCGCCTCCGAGCCCTTCTCCTCCAGCTCGCTCTGCAGACGCTCCTTCTCCGCGTGCGCCTCCTCCAGCTCGCCGCGCAGCGTCTCGTTGTCCGCCTGGGCGGCCTCCGCCTCCGAGCCCTTCTCCTCCAGCTCGCTCTGCAGACGCTCCTTCTCCGCGTGCGCCTCCTCCAGCTCGCCCTGCAGACGCTCCTTCTCCGCGTGCGCCTCCTCCAGCTCGCTCTGCAGACGCTCCTTCTCCGCGTGCGCCTCCTCCAGCTCGCCGCGCAGCGTCTCGTTGTCCGCCTGGGCGGCCTCCGCCTCCGAGCCCTTCTCCTCCAGCTCGCTCTGCAGACGCTCCTTCTCCGCGTGCGCCTCCTCCAGCTCGCCGCGCAGCGCCTCGTTGTCCGCCTTGGCGGCCTCCGCCTCCGAGCCCTTCTCCTCCAGCTCGCTCTGCAGACGCTCCTTCTCCGCGTGCGCCTCCTCCAGCTCGCCGCGCAGCGTCTCGTTGTCCGCCTTGGCGGCCTCCGCCTCCGAGCCCTTCTCCTCCAGCTCGCCCTGCAGACGCTCCTTCTCCGCGTGCGCCTCCTCCAGCTCGCCGCGCAGCGTCTCGTTGTCCGCCTGGGCGGCCTCCGCCTCCGAGCCCTTCTCCTCCAGCTCGCTCTGCAGACGCTCCTTCTCCGCGTGCGCCTCCCTCAGCTCGCCGCGCAGCGTCTCGTTGTCCGCCTGGGCGGCCTCCGCCTCCGAGCCCTTCTCCTCCAGCTCGCTCTGCAGACGCTCCTTCTCCGCGTGCGCCTCCTCCAGCTCGCCGCGCAGCGCCTCGTTGTCCGCCTGGGCGGCCTCCGCCTCCGAGCCCTTCTCCTCCAGCTCGCTCTGCAGACGCTCCTTCTCCGCGTGCGCCTCCTCCAGCTCGCCGCGCAGCGCCTCGTTGTCCGCCTGGGCGGCCTCCGCCTCCGAGCCCTTCTCCTCCAGCTCGCTCTGCAGACGCTCCTTCTCCGCGTGCGCCTCCTCCAGCTCGCCGCGCAGCGTCTCGTTGTCCGCCTGGGCGGCCTCCGCCTCCGAGCCCTTCTCCTCCAGCTCGCTCTGCAGACGCTCCTTCTCCGCGTGCGCCTCCTCCAGCTCGCCGCGCAGCGTCTCGTTGTCCGCCTTGGCGGCCTCCGCCTCCGAGCCCTTCTCCTCCAGCTCGCCCTGCAGACGCTCCTTCTCCGCGTGCGCCTCCTCCAGCTCGCCGCGCAGCGTCTCGTTGTCCGCCTTGGCGGCCTCCGCCTCCGAGCCCTTCTCCTCCAGCTCGCCCTGCAGACGCTCCTTCTCCGCGTGCGCCTCCTCCAGCTCGCTCTGCAGACGCTCCTTCTCCGCGTGCGCCTCCTCCAGCTCGCCGCGCAGCGTCTCGTTGTCCGCCTGGGCGGCCTCCGCCTCCGAGCCCTTCTCCTCCAGCTCGCTCTGCAGACGCTCCTTCTCCGCGTGCGCCTCCTCCAGCTCGCCCTGCAGACGCTCCTTCTCCGCGTGCGCCTCCTCCAGCTCGCTCTGCAGACGCTCCTTCTCCGCGTGCGCCTCCTCCAGCTCGCCGCGCAGCGTCTCGTTGTCCGCCTGGGCGGCCTCCGCCTCCGAGCCCTTCTCCTCCAGCTCGCTCTGCAGACGCTCCTTCTCCGCGTGCGCCTCCTCCAGCTCGCCGCGCAGCGCCTCGTTGTCCGCCTTGGCGGCCTCCGCCTCCGAGCCCTTCTCCTCCAGCTCGCTCTGCAGACGCTCCTTCTCCGCGTGCGCCTCCTCCAGCTCGCCGCGCAGCGTCTCGTTGTCCGCCTTGGCGGCCTCCGCCTCCGAGCCCTTCTCCTCCAGCTCGCTCTGCAGACGCTCCTTCTCCGCGTGCGCCTCCTCCAGCTCGCTCTGCAGACGCTCCTTCTCCGCGTGCGCCTCCTCCAGCTCGCTCTGCAGACGCTCCTTCTCCGCGTGCGCCTCCTCCAGCTCGCCGCGCAGCGTCTCGTTGTCCGCCTGGGCGGCCTCCGCCTCCGAGCCCTTCTCCTCCAGCTCGCTCTGCAGACGCTCCTTCTCCGCGTGCGCCTCCTCCAGCTCGCCGCGCAGCGTCTCGTTGTCCGCCTTGGCGGCCTCCGCCTCCGAGCCCTTCTCCTCCAGCTCGCTCTGCAGACGCTCCTTCTCCGCGTGCGCCTCCTCCAGCTCGCCGCGCAGCGTCTCGTTGTCCGCCTTGGCGGCCTCCGCCTCCGAGCCCTTCTCCTCCAGCTCGCCCTGCAGACGCTCCTTCTCCGCGTGCGCCTCCTCCAGCTCGCCGCGCAGCGTCTCGTTGTCCGCCTTGGCGGCCTCCGCCTCCGAGCCCTTTTCCTCCAGCTCGCCCTGCAGACGCTCCTTCTCCGCGTGCGCCTCCTCCAGCTCGCCGCGCAGCGCCTCGTTGTCCGCCTGGGCGGCCTCCGCCTCCGAGCCCTTCTCCTCCAGCTCGCTCTGCAGACGCTCCTTCTCCGCGTGCGCCTCCTCCAGCTCGCCGCGCAGCGTCTCGTTGTCCGCCTGGGCGGCCTCCGCCTCCGAGCCCTTCTCCTCCAGCTCGCCCTGCAGACGCTCCTTCTCCGCGTGCGCCTCCTCCAGCTCGCCGCGCAGCGCCTCGTTGTCCGCCTTGGCGGCCTCCGCCTCCGAGCCCTTCTCCTCCAGCTCGCCCTGCAGACGCTCCTTCTCCGCGTGCGCCTCCTCCAGCTCGCCGCGCAGCGCCTCGTTGTCCGCCTTGGCGGCCTCCGCCTCCGAGCCCTTCTCCTCCAGCTCGCTCTGCAGACGCTCCTTCTCCGCGTGCGCCTCCTCCAGCTCGCCGCGCAGCGCCTCGTTGTCCGCCTTGGCGGCCTCCGCCTCCGAGCCCTTCTCCTCCAGCTCGCTCTGCAGACGCTCCTTCTCCGCGTGCGCCTCCTCCAGCTCGCCGCGCAGAGTCTCGTTGTCCGCCTTGGCGGCCTCCGCCTCCGAGCCCTTCTCCTCCAGCTCGCTCTGCAGACGCTCCTTCTCCGCGTGCGCCTCCTCCAGCTCGCCGCGCAGCGTCTCGTTGTCCGCCTTGGCGGCCTCCGCCTCCGAGCCCTTCTCCTCCAGCTCGCCCTGCAGACGCTCCTTCTCCGCGTGCGCCTCCTCCAGCTCGCCGCGCAGCGTCTCGTTGTCCGCCTGGGCGGCCTCCGCCTCCGAGCCCTTCTCCTCCAGCTCGCCCTGCAGACGCTCCTTCTCCGCGTGCGCCTCCTCCAGCTCGCCGCGCAGCGCCTCGTTGTCCGCCTTGGCGGCCTCCGCCTCCGAGCCCTTCTCCTCCAGCTCGCTCTGCAGACGCTCCTTCTCCGCGTGCGCCTCCTCCAGCTCGCCGCGCAGCGCCTCGTTGTCCGCCTTGGCGGCCTCCGCCTCCGAGCCCTTCTCCTCCAGCTCGCCCTGCAGACGCTCCTTCTCCGCGTGCGCCTCCTCCAGCTCGCCGCGCAGCGCCTCGTTGTCCGCCTTGGCGGCCTCCGCCTCCGAGCCCTTCTCCTCCAGCTCGCTCTGCAGACGCTCCTTCTCCGCGTGC